>NC_092343.1:407960070-408155070 GCF_046630445.1 Rutidosis leptorrhynchoides
AATTGTTCCATTTTCAAGTAATATTCGTTTATTTTAAATAAGTGCGAAGACAAAAGGCGAAAACGACGAATTGAAGACACAAAGGTCCAAAAAGCTCAAAAGTACAAGATACAATCAAAAAGGTTCAAATTATTGATGAGGAACGTCTAAAAATGACAAGAGTACAAGTTACAAAACGCAAAGTACAAAATATAAAATTGTACGCAAGGACGTTCAAAAATCCGGAACCGGGACCAGAGTCAACTCTCAACGCTCGACGCAACGGTGTAAAAATTACGAGTCAACTATGCACAAGAATAAAATATAATATTTAAATAATTCATAATAAGAATAATATTAAATAATAAAAAGTTGTTAATTGAGCATAGTTCAGGGGTCATAAGTGAAAATTCAATTTCTAAATTCGTCTATAAAAGGCTTTGTAATCGTAATGTAAAAACACACCTTTTTCCAATCTTATTTCTTTCTTATGTAATTTATATTTATATTTATAATATTAAGTTTAATTTAAGATTAATAATAATTGGGTTATTGTAAGAAATGTTTTACGGGTTTTAAAGTAGGAACTCTGTCCGTGTAACGCTACGCGATTAATCACCACTGTAAGCTATGTTCTTCCTTTTTAAATTAATGTCTAGTAGCTAAGTCATTATTATGCTTATTTAAGCCGAAGTAATCGTGATGTTTGACTAAATATTAAGACGGGGTTATTGGATTTTGTACCATAATTAAGGTTTGGGCAAAAGACCGACACTTGTGGAAATTGGACTATTGACTATTAATAGATGGGGGGTATTGTCTAATTGAGTGACAACTCATTGGTGTCTGTCGAGCCTATCTTCAAATTAATTATCCTAATAATTAATAATGATTATGGTTGTCCTATTTAGTGACGTTCATATGGAATCTATTATAATCATTTAATTAATTATTCGGGTTGGGTAATTGATTATTCAAACTGATCAAGTGGGTAAATTAATATTCATATCTAATCAAAACAGGGGTAGATTACATACAGTGATAACTGGTGTAATTGTTGACAGAAGTGATAACTGCGTCACAGTTTAAATCCTTAATTAGTTGGAATATTTGACTTCGGGTATAAGGGTAATTTGACGAGGACACTCGCACTTTATATTTATGACCGATGGACTATTATGGATAAAAACCAGATAGGTATCAAATAAACCATGACAAAGGACAATTAACCCGAGTAACAATTAATTAAAATCAAAACGTTAAACATCATGATTACGGAAGTTTAAATAAGCATAATTATTTTATTGTATTTTTCATCGCACTTTTATTTTCTGTCATTTTATTTTCTGTCATTTTATTTATCGTAATTTATTTTACGCACTTTAATTTTTGTCATTTATTTTTACGCTTAAAATCGACAAACCGGTCATTAAACGGTAAAACCCCCATTTTATAATAATACTACTACTTATTTATATATATATTTTTACAAATAAACTTAATAATATAGCGTTAACTTCACCAGCTCCCTGTGGAACGAACCGGACTTACTAAAAACTACACTACTCTACGATTAGGTACACTGCCTATAAGTATTGTAGCAAGGTTTAGGTATATCCACTCGATAAATAAATAAATAAAACTTGTGTAATATTTCGTCGCATTTTGTAGTAAAAATTAATACTATTTCGTACCCTCACGCTACATCATCAAGTTTTTGGCGCCGCTGCCGGGGAGCGCTAAAACGCTATATTTTTAATTATAATAATATTGTAATAAAATATAATAATATAATAATATTGAAATAGAATATAATAATATAATAATATTGAAATAGAATATAATAATATAATAATATTTTAGAATATATTTTGAATCGTAAAAGTTTTAAAAAGTCGTATTTATTAAATACTTCAGGGGTATATTATGTAAATTGTAATTAATAATTTCTATCATGTCGCTTTCATGTGAATAGTAAATTAATTAATTTCTTTTCATTTACTATTCATGAATAGTAAATGAATTAAAAAAAAAAGTTTTGAAAAAAAAATAATAATTATAAAAAAAAGTATTAATTTGTAAAAAAAAATCATTTTTAAAAAAAAAAAAAAAATTGTAAAAAAAACGTAAAAAAAAAAAAAAAAAAACGTAACAAAAAAAAAATTATTAAAAAAATATATATATTTTTTAAGATTTTGTCTATAAAAAAAAAAATTGTTTTTTTTTTAGTTTTATTACCTTTAGATTTTTAGACTATAGTCGCAACTTTTAGTATTAAGTTTAGTTTTGCCATAGTTATTTTTACTTCTAGAATTTTTAGGCTTTGCCGTAAAATCTCTTAAGTGCTTATTCCTTAGATTAAGTTTTAGGTGCTTTAGAATTTTACGACGCCGTATTTCGCACTACTTTCTTATTTTTATTTTTCGACGCCTATTTTTCGACCTTTTTATTTTTCGACCTTTTTCGACGCGCAATCTTTTTCTTTCTTATTTCTCGCCATTCTAGTTTTTAGGACTTAGATTTTTTTCTACTTCTTCTCTAAATTTCTTAAAATTACGAAAATTTATTTTAAGTGTTTAATTGATAGACATCAAAATTTTCTGGTTCGTAGTAATAGTTGGATTTGTACGTGGACCGGGTTATTGGAGCCAAACAGTACTCAATTATATTGAGACCAAACGAATCCTGCCCCTCTGCTGCATCTTTTGGCTATTCGAAACGTGGGCAAAATCAGAAAAGTCTATTGATTGGACAACTTATATAAGTTTTTCTTATTTTTATAACTAATAGGATATTCTGTGAATGCACCGAGCAAAACGTTCACCACCTTTCATACGTTCACCACCTGTAACTCGATCAAGACATCTAGCAAATATTGTCGCCGTTGATTTTTCTTTAGAATCGTCATCTAGTCGAACAAGAACTCCAACTCAAATTTCCGATAATCCATCTTTTGAACCCGACTTCACAATTAAGAACCCGGAGCATATTCAAGGACAATTCCAAGATCCTGAACCACTAATTATTCCTCCTGAGCCACAAACCATTAAATCAGAATCCTCTAGTGATTCGTATTCAGCAAATTCAATTATGGAAGTAACGGAACCTCTAAGTATGGAAGATCGAATGAGAGCCACACGCACGGGCCAAGGTCACGCCATTATTAAGCCAGAAGTTAATGCGCCAGATTATGAAATCAAAGGACAAATTCTACACATGGTAACTAACCAATGCCAATTCAGTGGTGCACCGAATGAAGATCCTAACGAACACCTTCGTACGTTTAAAAGAATTTGTACACTATTCAAAATCCGAGAAGTGGAAGATGAGCAGATCTATCTCATGTTGTTTCCCTGGACTTTAAAGGGAGAAGCCAAAGATTGGTTAGAATCGTTACCTGAAGGGGCGATTGACACATGGAATGTTTTAGTTGAAAAATTTCTTAAACAATTCTTTCCGGCATCCAAAGCCGTGAGACTTCAAGGAGAAATTGTTACGTTCGCGCAAAAGCCAAATGAAACTCTATATGAGGCGTGGACAAGATTTGGAAAGTTGTTGAGAGGATGTCCTCAACACGGTTTAGACACTTATCAAATAGTACAAATATTCTACCAAGGTGTCAACGTTGCTACACGAAAAGACATCGACATAACAGCTGGTGGTTCCATTATGAAGAAAACCGCAACTGAAGCTTACAAAATTATTGATAACACAGCCTCCCACTCTCATGAGTGGCATCAAGAAAAAGATATTTTTCGTTCATCTAAAGCGGCTAGAGCCGATTCTAGCCATGACTTTGATTCCGTTTCCGCAAAAATAGATGCTTTCGAAAGACGAATGGAAAAGATGAATAAAGATATTCACGCAATACGAATCAGTTGTGAGCAATGCGGTGGACCACACTTAATGAAAGACTGTCACATTGAACAAACGATGGAACAACGTGAGAATGTTGTCTACATGAACCAAAGGCTGGAAAATAGTTATCAGAATAATTATCAACCGCCAAGGCCAAACTTCAATCGAAATCAAAACATTCTTTACAATCCAAAAGGACCCGACAATAACTCGTATAACCAACAAGGTCCGAATAACCAACCAACTCAAAACAACACTTTCAATCAACAAAGACCTGGCTTGTATAAACCACCACAACAAACCGACGAGAAGAAGTCAAATCTGGAAGAAGTGGTATTTAAGCTAGTTGAATCTCAAACACAATTTATTGAAACTCAAACCTAAACGAATGAGAGGTTTGAGCAGTCATTTAGAACTCAACAAGCTTCCATTTTGAATCTAGAAAAACAAGTAGGTACTCTTGTTAGATTGATGAGTGAAAGGGAACAAGGAAAGCTACCGAGTAATAATGAAGTAAATCCTCGGAATGAAAATGTTAACATGATATCAACAAATTCTGAAAAACCAATACCAGAAGATGGGAAAGTTTTAGATGTAAGTAACAATGAAGAAGTTACACCACCACCACCACCCGAGTATGTAAAGCCAGTGGTGGCACCATACAGACCACCCATCCCGTTTCCAAGAAAAGGAGTTGAGTATGAGCAAGTAATAGGTAATAAAGTTTGTGATACCTCTGGAAAGAAGAAGAAGAAGAATAAAAAAGTGCAAGAAACAAAAACAGTAGAAGTAAACCCGGTGAAGACAGTTCCACAAAATCCTCCACCTAGGGTAGGTGATCCGGGTGAATTTATTGTTCCTTGTCTACTTAGTGACTGTGTCATGTATGATGCACTAGCAGATTTAGGTTCAAGTGTGAGTGTTATGCCTCTTTCATTATATAAGAGATTAGGTGTAGGTGAGTTAACTCCAACGGATATGAGTGTTCGACTCCTTGATCAAACCATTAAGCACCCAGTTGGAATTGCTGACAACCTACCCGTTCAAGCAGGTAATTTAACCTTTCTAGTCGAATTCATTGTCATTGACATAGAAGAGGACTCAAACGTTCCTCTAATTTTAGGTCGACCATTCTTAGCGTCCACCGGGGCGTTATTTGATGTAAGAAAGGGTAGAATGACACTTAGTAATGATGAGAAATCGATCACCTTTATGATTCGAAAGTCTAAATATCCACAAACCAAAACCGTTGAACCGACAAAAACGATTGGTAAGAACCGTGTTGTTTTACCAACTCCAACGGTAATGCTTAACAATAATAGAACGCCTAAGTGTGGGGAAAATGAAGTAACACCTAATGATGACTTGATAATAAAGAACCCCATAGTTGATACGAAATTAAATAACCCCGTTATTAACAGTTCAATGAAGAAACTTTTTAAACGGGTTATTGATGCTAAAAGTAAGGGAAACTTTAGGTTATATAACCGGTTAGTATCCAATCTGTCGCCTAAAGAAAAGGCGAAGCTAGTTGAATTTGTGGATATTACGGAAAAAGCTGGTCACTGGCTTAAAGCAAAAGTCACAGATATGCAAGTTGATTATGGTCCAAGAGAAATTGACGATGAAGTTAATCACAATTTCGACACCACATCTACCTAAGTGTGAGGAGATTCAAATATTCTAAAAAGAAAATGCTGTTTGGAGTTAGTTGTTCTGTTCTCGTGTAGTTCCGAGAATGGAATTCGATTGGTCTTTTCCGCTAGCAGACACTAAAGAACTAGTTTTCTCCCCCCATTCTGAATTTTTTTTTGTTTTTTAGGTTTTATATGAAATTAATATGTTTTCTTTTTAAGTTTTGTGTGAATTTAAAAACAAAAATTTACTTTATTTCATTAAGTTGAAAAAAAATGATTTCTAAAATTCGTCGTGAGTTGAAGACTAGGCCGTTGAGCCGAAATTACTTTACCTGAGGGCGGGGCGAAAATTTTTTTCATCATTATTTTTAATTTTATTGATTTAAAGTATGCCAAAAAAAAATATATTTGATTTTATAAATTTTTGAACGTGGGGTAATATACCCAACTTTAAAAATATGTATATATGTTCGTATTTTATCATGTAAACAACAGGGTAAAACAACGCACTTTCAAAGACTAACATTAAGTTCAGCAAAAGGTACTGATTTTGACGACAAGATGCAAAACAACAAATGTGATATAATAAATGAAGGAATGAACAATGAGGCGCGCCATCTATCATTCGACGAGCTTTGTAATTACAAACTGGGTATTTTTAATCACTTTTCTACACTAATCACCCTCATGAATTAATAATTATAGTCTGATTTCATGCAAATGAGGGCATTGCATGATCTCAAGTGTGGGGAAGGGTTATAAATTCTCTCGGGTTTATACTTGGCTTATTTTCTAAATATTATGAAAATTTTAAAATTTTTTAACTAAATGAATTCAAAATCATGTTTATACATATTTATGAACGATAAAACTAGGTGTTAATGCCGAAATTATCGTTACCTCGGAAAGGACATAAATTGAGAAACAACCTAAAATGCTTGAATTCATTTAAAATGGAATAAAGGAGAATAAAAAGGCAAAGAAAGAAACTAAGTGTGGGGAGAATGTACCAAGTTATTCAATTAAAAATTATCTATCACATATCTTTGTACAAGATTATTGCAGGTACTTTTGTTTTGGATGATACTAATCAGTTTTACCCGGTTTACTGTAATATATTTGAAAGAAAGATGGATCTACACGATGAATCAATTCCATCATTAAAAGGAAGTAAAGTCTTCCGAAAAAGACACGCGCTTCTTGATTTAGGTCAAGAAGTTGTCGTCCAGACCAGCTGTAGGTTGACGAAAAATCTAGAAAAGTCATCTCTAAAATCAGCAGAAAATCCACGGACCTCAGCATCAAACAGGGTCGCCAAGTGGTCAGATTTATCCTAACCATGAGAAGGATTTATCTCGTACAATGGGGAGGCACCGTGCAAATTAGCTTAATAAGACTAATGAATCAGATCACCAGAAAGGATAATCTCCTTAAAGATTAAAAATCAGCTTTTAAGACTGATATTACTCAATCCTTGAGATTGACCTTAAAGATTGAGAATTCAAACTCATGGAATTCAATGATATCTAAACTCGAGCTTGAACGAGAAAATATTTTGATCAAAAATACAAACCGATTTGTTTTCTGAAAACTCATTTTCAATGCGTTCATTACCATTGAACGTAAAATCCTAGGAATTCACCTGGAATTCATTAGGTCACCTGAACCAAATCGGGTGTCAACCGTAAGAACGGTGGTTGCATAGCATGGTCGGAGACAGGACCTTGTGCCAGACCGAAAAATCATAGGATGATCTTTACTATCGCTCCTACCAAGGATAGTTCTAGCATCCGACACGTTAAAAGACCATAATCATCTGCATGTCACGGGACATTGCCTTAACAGTTTCTTGTTCATCGCTTTCCTTTACAACCGGACGGTAGTTTACCGAAAGATAATATACGGAACAAGTAAACTGGATGTGTACTTTCCGATACCGGGATAGCAGTGGATTACACGAACCTAAAAGTTTTAGCCAAAATATTGATCCACAAATATATTTTGCAACACCGATGATGGATCAAATCAGAAAACTTGTCTAGGGTAAAATCTAGCTTGAATTTTCAAAAGATCAAATGTTTTCATAAAGATCCAATTTCCTTAAAGGATCTAAATTTTTATAGTCATGTGGGACTGTAAACCGCCTTTCAAATGTGCACTTTGCTTTGGAAACCGAAAGTAAATCGGCTATTTGATTGCAAGTGTCGTTGTCCTAAACCCAAGGTAACTGTGGATGACACACCCACCTTTAACCATATCGTTACTATCATTGTTTATACCGCTCTATCAAAATCACTGATGTACAAAGTGTGAAGAATAAAGAAGTGATTCGTGTGATGTATTATATTATTTCAAGACTGTATTGCTTGAGGACAAGCAACGCTCAAGTGTGGGGATATTGATAAGGCTAAAAAGGAACATATATTTCATAGCAAAATCCCCCAAGAAAGACAAGATTTTAGTTGCAATTGTTCCATTTTCAAGTAATATTCGTTTATTTTAAATAAGTGCGAAGACAAAAGGCGAAAACGACGAATTGAAGACACAAAGGTCCAAAAAGCTCAAAAGTACAAGATACAATCAAAAAGGTTCAAATTATTGATGAGGAACGTCTAAAAACGACAAGAGTACAAGTTACAAAACGCAAAGTACAAAATATAAAATTGTACGCAAGGACGTTCGAAAATCCGGAACTGGGACCAGAGTCAACTCTCAACGCTCGACGCAACGGTGTAAAAATTACGAGTCAACTATGCACAAGAATAAAATATAATATTTAAATAATTCATAATAAGAATAATATTAAATAATAAAAAGTTGTTAATTGAGCATAGTTCAGGGGTCATAAGTGAAAATTCAATTTCTAAATTCGCCTATAAAAGGCTTTGTAATCGTAATGTAAAAACACACCTTTTTCCAATCTTATTTCTTTCTTATGTAATTTATATTTATATTTATAATATTAAGTTTAATTTAAGATTAATAATAATTGGGTTATTGTAAGAAATGTTTTACGGGTTTTAAAGTAGGAACTCTGTCCGTGTAACGCTACGCGATTAATCACCACTGTAAGCTATGTTCTTCCTTTTTAAATTAATGTCTAGTAGCTAAGTCATTATTATGCTTATTTAAGCCGAAGTAATCGTGATGTTTGACTAAATATTAAGACGGGGTTATTGGATTTTGTACCATAATTAAGGTTTGGGCAAAAGACCGACACTTGTGGAAATTGGACTATTGACTATTAATAGATGGGGGGTATTGTCTAATTGAGTGACAACTCATTGGAGTCTGTCGAACCTATCTTCAAATTAATTATCCTAATAATTAATAATGATTATGGTTGTCCTATTTAGTGACGTTCATATGGAATCTATTATAATCATTTAATTAATTATTCGGGTTGGGTAATTGATTATTCAAACTGATCAAGTGGGTAAATTAATATTCATATCTAATCAAAACAGGGGTAGATTACATACAGTGATAACTGGTGTAATTGTTGACAGAAGTGATAACTGCGTCACAGTTTAAATCCTTAATTAGTTGGAATATTTGACTTCGGGTATAAGGGTAATTTGACGAGGACACTCGCACTTTATATTTATGACCGATGGACTATTATGGATAAAAACCAGATAGGTATCAAATAAACCATGACAAAGGACAATTAACCCGAGTAACAATTAATTAAAATCAAAACGTTAAACATCATGATTACGGAAGTTTAAATAAGCATAATTATTTTATTGTATTTTTCATCGCACTTTTATTTTCTGTCATTTTATTTTCTGTCATTTTATTTATCGCAATTTATTTTACGCACTTTAATTTTTGTCATTTATTTTTACGCTTAAAATCGACAAACCGGTCATTAAACGGTAAAACCCCCATTTTATAATAATACTACTACTTATTTATATATATATTTTTACAAATAAACTTAATAATATAGCGTTAACTTCACCAGCTCCCTGTGGAACGAACCGGACTTACTAAAAACTACACTACTCTACGATTAGGTACACTGCCTATAAGTGTTGTAGCAAGGTTTAGGTATATCCACTCGATAAATAAATAAATAAAACTTGTGTAATATTTCGTCGCATTTTGTAGTAAAAATTAATACTATTTTGTACCCTCACGCTACATCATCACTAATCTACATCCTATAATCTATTTCTTATCGAAAATCCTTCATATGATCGTACGAGATGAATCCCCCAACCAGTTCGAATTCTTCGGATTCTGACAACTATTCCGATATGGATTTTCACATAAGCTCCGAAAGCAGAGTCACCAGAATGAATCAACCAATCATCCATCCTCAATTCATTTGATGGATTCATAGTCGATTTAATTAATGGAGATGCGAAGAAGGCGATCCTTTCCACCAACCGAATTCATCTCTTGGCGGAGAACCTGAAGCACTTACCGGCGAACCACTTCGATACACTATATTCACTCTCATTTCCAGGATATCTAGCCATAATTATATGATATCCAAAATTCTTAACCTTATCCATCCGCTCGTTCCAACCGACAATCATCTCGGAATAATAGAAGAAGTCAACGAATTTCGCGCTCGAGTAATCAATTCGGAGATTATGGTGCAAAATGTACCAGCTTCAGCAACATCACCGGCACCAACAGTACCATCAATAACAGCACCAGTACCATCAACAATCCATGCTTCAATATCATCATCTGTACTTTGAGTATGATCTTCGTTCTACGTATCGTTCTACCTCATTTATCTTCGTTCGACATGACGAATATGTAATCTCTAAAGTTTTAGAGATTATTTATTCTAGTTCCAACCGAAAAGCAAATGAGTTTAATATCATATTAACTCATTAAATCCATGAATACATCTGAAGAAAATATATATGTATATATGTTTTCATAAAGATTGTAATTAAAAATTCTTTTGTACAAACTGTTAATGATGAAAATATTTTAACGGGTAGGTAATACCCGAAGAATATTTAAGATTTCATATTTATAAGTTACACTGTACACTCTTCGAACCTGATTCAACGGTCATTTACTATCCTACTTACATCCACAGATATACGTATCCGTTCACCACAGAATAACCATATTCATCCAATTTCATATTTGGATTTTGATTTATCAGAATCCAACAAGTGGCATAATGAAGAAATAATGGACACAATAAAAATTGATTAGAAACAGACTAATTGACAATATGAAATTTTGTTAAGAAACCACGCTAACAAAATCCTAGCTAACTGTTCCTAGCTAACTGTTAATTCCATATTACATTTTATTTATCGCAATTTATTTTAGCGCAATTTTAATTCTCGCAATTTTATTTATCGTTATTTAATTTCTGTTATTTACTTTACGCATTTTATTTATCGTCATTTAATTTCTGTATTTATTTTACGCACTTTAAATATCGGGACACGTATACAAAGTTTTGACATATCATATCGACACATCTATATATATTATTTGGAATCACCATAGACACTCTATATGCAGTAATGATCGAGTTCTCTATACAGGGTTGAGGTTGATTCTATAATAATATATATACTTTGAGTTGTGATCGAGTCTGAGACGTATACGGGTCACGACACGTATTAATTAATTCGAATATTGTATATTAAACTATATATGAATTATTGGACTGTTACTGTGGACTATCGACTGTGGACTAATAACATTGGATAATTAAAATGAATTAAAATATTGATTATAATATATGAAACTAAACAATTCTTCAAGTTGCCACTTGATTTCGTCTTAAACATCATTTGTATCTTCACGATTACAATCTGCGTTCAAACCTTTCATGATTTTTGAAAACACCTCAATCGATAGGATGAATTAACCGCACTCCATCTACGGAAAGAAAGATTTATGCATATAGTTATGCACCAGAGAAACTCTCAGCAACTGAGTAAAAGTTTAACACGTAGCCGCGTCAGATCCTTTGGCATTTATTAGCAAAAATAACTTTACGATCCCTTTTCAAAGTAGCCAATTTTGTCACAGCTCCAGCAAGTCAACTTTGACTTGTCATTCGAAGTAGCCATACTATAATCCTGATATATACGATTACCCTTTTGATACCGGAGAATTCTTTTATATTCTACCATATTACCAGCAGACGTACCAGTAACCTCGTTACTTCTTGACTTAAATCTCTCTGACAAATCATTATATTTATTCATTGAAACCCTATCATATACTCATCCACATCTTGTAACGAGAACTGCCATACCAATTACCGGGAATCAGCAATCAGTACTTTGAAAACTCACAACATATCTACATCAACAGTTATATGTATGACATTTATCACTTAGAATTATGATCTCTCATTCTGAAATTCTGAAAAGCACTCTGTCACAAATCAACACTCTGAATGTTGAAAAAGCTGAATGAAGCAGCAGAAACCATAGACAACTATAAACGCCCTTAATCATCGGAAGTTTGATGATAAAGAATAGTATGTTGGAAAAGCTCAGAAAGGTTGGAGCTGGAAAACGGATTGAGCTAACCACAAAGGAGACCAAGGACAAATACAAGGACCATACCATATATTCAAAGAATCCAGATAATTCTGGATCCGATGAAATCTTCAACGAATATTTTGCTCCGTACTCATGTTAAAATCTTGCGGGAAAATATTCCTCATCAACCATCGAACTTAGAAATTCCAAAATATCATCATCAATATCTTCGATATTTCTGAGGATATTTTCATAAATATTCTCGTCCGAAATTATATATCTCTTCGTGCTTCCTGTGTATCATTATATTGGAAACATTCAATAGAAAATTTAGTACCGAAAAGCAGATTATGCGAAACTACGAAGAAAGCCGTGGACAAATCACAAAGAATAAGTTTGACTTCAAAAAAAAAATCCAAATTATTCAATGTCTGCTAAAGTCTTTAGTGAATATCTTGCTCCTTACTCTAAACCCTTGCGGACCATAGTTTTTATCATCCTATGATTTTTAGATATTCCAAGATATCATCGTATCTTTCATTATAAATATCCTCCATATTTCTGAAGATATTTTCATAACCATTCTTATCTGAAATCATTAATCTCTTAGTGCTATCAGTGTTGCATCATATAGAAACTGTTAGTTTCTATATTCTGTAAACTTTCAAGCTTAAAATATGAATGCTATTGAAGTAATGTTGGGAACTAATGCATGAGTTAGTATAATATAATGACACTTGATCAACGTGATTATATTACATTAAGTCATGCTGAGTTTCTAATGGGACGTGATGATTCACAGATTTTAATGTCATCATGTGCCATGTTACATAACTCTTTCATTCTATTTAACTTCTGAACATATCAAGAAAATATATTCTTGATAGTTCTATTCTCAGTGATTCTGGTAATTTGACAAATCAAATCGTGCTATAATGTTCTTTCTTGTCTAGAACATTAAATTCGTTCAAAATTCCATATCTACGAATTCTGGACCATCACCAGAGATGTCCAATCATAAAAAGAAGAAACGAAGGGACAAAGCTCCAAAAGAAATAGAAAATTGGAGTATAAATCGCAGCAAAATAGGAGAGAGCATTAACTGTGGATGACAATGATTATAGAAAATGGAAGCAGGGATTTCGAAATATAAGAGAAAATATAAAGCCCTATAACAACACGGAGGTTGCAAACTGTGGATATTAATACGAATAGCAATATAAAGACACGGCATAATTAAGAATAGTATCACCCCAAGGTTATATTAAAAGTAAACAGATTTTTCTGGTGGAAGATTGAAAAGAAGGATGATAGAAATGATAATTAGGAAAATATTAGGGATTAGAACTGGACTAAGTATTTTCAAAATCTTTTGGATGTATGAACTAAGAAAGAAAGTATAGGAATGGTGAGAATAATGGAACGGAGGAGTTTAATTTATAATGAAAATATCAGACATAGTAATCGAGGCAGATCACCGTATTTAATTACAGAGATCTTAATCTCCTTATTCGCCGAAGAATCAAATCTCTTAGATTTCGAAGATTTTCTTTAAATCCCTTGAATTCCGGAATTCAACCCTAACCCTGCCAAAAGTCAAGACGAATCTTTACATTTTCTATTTCAATCATTTGTGATAGCTTCACTCGTACTTTTCGAATAATCGAATTGCTTTATTCACATTACTCAATGATGATAAAACTCTATTTATCAACTCATATTCGTCATGAAAACATTTTTATTGTTAGCAATGACGACCTCATTCAAAATTTCGGGACGAAATTTCTTTAACGGGTAGGTACGGTGACGACCCGGGAATTTCCGACTAAATTTAAACTTAATCTTTACATGATTTCGATACGATAAGCAAAGTATGTAATGTTGAGTCTAGAAAACATTGGAACGATGTTCATATATTCAATTGACCTTCAACTGCTCTCGACGATTCACAAACAACTAATTGTAAATAGATATGTGTGTATGTATATATAAATAATAATTCGAATTATAATTTGAAATATTATAGGTTGTTGTTATTAAAAAGTGATAAAATAAAAATAGGATATTATAGTAATTATTATTTAAAATATATCTATATACATAAAGTATGTTGAAAATAAATATTTAATGATTGTAATACTCGTTTGATGTTCCGATTGGTATTAAGCAATTTAATTCAAACTTATATGATTTTAAAATAAACGGTGATCCGAAAATGAGTTATATAAGTTATAGGCTTATTAAAAGTATATTTAAGATCTAATTATTTAATTTTAACACTTTTTATATTTTACTCTTAAATGAGAGGGACAGTTGATGTACTTTTTATTTATTAAATTAATAACTAAATTTTATACCATAATGACCATAATAAATAAACACACTTAATTTAAAAATTTGGGATTTTTTTTCGAAGACTTTTATCCGCCACTAATTTACAACGGAACCCAATATGATACCCATTTAGACTGTCGGTAGATATTATAGGCTAGGATTTAAATTATGTCGATGTATTATATTAAAGAGTTGCTTTTTCACTTTTGGACTTACATAAAATAAATATGGATCCGTGATTATTATTGAGATCACTGTTTGATACTGTAGCTAATTGAAATCATGAAACTGTGTTTGTTCTTTCACTCCACTAACTCCATTCCATATTCATATATATATATATATTAGGCATAGACATATAGATATAAAAGAAAATACATATATATATATATATATATATATATATATATATATATATATATATATATATATATATATATATATATATATATATATATATATATATTCACAGCATAACCAAACCCACTTTCATCAAACATATATTATCATCTATGAACAAACCATAACCGCCAGCACCTTCATCGTCTTCAATAACCGGACCACCGTAGAACACCACGCCACCATCTTAAACCCATTTGAGTGTGCACCTTTTTGTTTGTTAACCAATCACCATGGAACCAAACTCTTCATGTTCGATTGATGCTACAAATGTTATCCTCTCTATTGTCCATCTTCCATCACCATTGATCGTCACCATTGTCATCCTCACCATCCACCACCTTCGCCTTACAAACACCACCATCTTCAGTTACAACACCATCGAACCTCACCACCATATACAACCATCGTAAACCACAAAGATCAACACACCATCACTAAAACTCTTGTTGATGATCAACCCATCTACACCTATAAACACCACGGTTACCAATCAAGACACCACGATATCCTCGTTCATTACTATTATATATATATATTTTTTTTCTTTCTTCTTCTTCTTATCTCCTTCTCGCAACTATTGTGGCTGAGTGATCCACCATCGAAAACAAATAACTACTTTACGATAGACTGCTGTTTCCCTCATCCCTTTTATGTTTCATTCGAAACCTCCAACAAAAAAAAAAAAAAAAAAAAAAAACACCTGCAACCACAAATAATACTGCCACTGCTGCCGGAAGTTATTATTGTTGCATCCAATCGACAACCGCCACTTGAAGGCTGTTAAAAATAGCCTTGCAGCTGTTGCACCTGTTTGTTCTACTCACGACTCAAATACTGCAGCTGCTTCTATTTAAATCTCGTTCATTACAGCTGAATAAAACGATGATGTACTTGAAGATGATAACAGTGAATTATAACTGATGGCTATGTTATGAATAAAATGGATCCTCATTCGATCGATTGGGTTTCTAATATTAAGAATAAGATAACAGTCAATTACGTATTAAAATAACTAATATGCGAGTTAAAACAGAATAAACAAATGGAGGAGTGGTTAGAAGGAGCGTCTGGGTAACGAGAGGTCATAGGTTCGAAACTAGGCATAGGCGAAGCTCATTATTTTTTTTCTTTTCAAGGGAAGCTGAACTATTGCCAAAAGGGAGTGTTGGGCCGTATTTTTCCATTGGGCCGTGGACTTTGTTTAAGATCTTGGGCCGATACCTAACTCTTCTGTTGGGCCGAAAAGTTTGAATAAACAATGATGATGGAAACGAAATATATGGTTAAATAGATTTAGGCTGTGATATAAATCAGAAATGAACAAGTAGGAGAATGGTTTAGGGGATTGTTGGGTAGCGAGAGGTCTCGGGTTCAAGCCCCGGCTGTGACAAACTTTTTTTTTGAGAAGCTTACACTTGAGGTAGTTATTAAATTTTTATTATCACTTCCTTACAATAATTATTATTATTATTATCATTATTATTATTATTAATTATTACTGTTATTATTATGATTAATTGTTATTATCTCTAATATTAATAACATGACTATTATTATCACTAATATTAGGATTACTATCACTTCTATAAATATTGTTATCATTATTATTACTATAATTAACATGTGTATTATTATCAATAATACCATTACTATTATTAATATGATTAACATTAATAAGTATTGTTATCATTAAGAATTATTATCATTATTATCACTTCTACAAAATTAGCATCACTATTATTATTATTAGAATTATTATTATTACTATCATTTCTATTAATAGTATCATTATAACTACAATTATCAAAGCTATCATTTTTTTTATTAAAACTATATTTTTATTAAAACCTAACTTTTTTTTTTGTAAAGTTATTATCTTTATAAAAATTATCATTTTTAAAATGAACATTTATATTATTATTATTATTATTATTATTATTATTATTATTATTATTATTATTATTATTATTATTATTATTATTATTATTATTATCATTAGTATTATTATTATTAATCAAATACACCTTTTATTTATTATTATTAATATTATTTTACCAAATAAATATTTGTGATATAAAAATATATATTTAAATACATATGACATAACTATAGTAATCTTTTTATAATAAATACTAATTATGTATCTAAAGTAAATAGAATAAAAATAGTTAATTAAGTTATTAATGAAACATATAATTTATTAACATGATAAAAAAAATGTATAAATTGTTCGATTACAATTATGTATATTAATATATATATATATATATATATATATATATATATATATATATATATATATATATATATATATATATATATATATATATATATATATATATATATATATATATATATATATGAAATAGGTTCGTGAATCCGAGGCCAACCCTGCATTGTTCAGTTCCGTCATATGAATATTTTTACTACAAAATATTGGAGGTGAGTTCATTTGCTCCCTTTTTTACTCATTACATTTTTGAGCTGAGAATACATGCAAATGCTTTATTAACTGTTTTACAATATTTATATGCGTGAGTTTCATTAATCCCTTTTTAAATGCTTTTGCAATATATATTTTTGGGACTGAGATTACATGCGTTGCTTTTATAAACGCTTTACGAAATAGACACAAGTAATCGAAACTACATTCTATGGTTGGATTATCTAATCGAATATGCCCTTTTTATTAAGTCTGGTAATCTAAGAATTAGGGAACAGACACCCTAATTGACGCGAACTCTAAAGATAGATCTATCGGGCCCAACAAGCCCCATCCAAAGTACCGGATGCTTTAGTACTTCGAAATTTATATCATGTCCGAAGGAGGATCCCGGAATGATGGGGATATTCTTATATGCATATTGTGAATGTCGGTTACCAGGTGTTCAATCCATATGAATGATATTTTTGTCTCTATGCATGGGACGTATGTTTATGAGAAATGGAAATATGAAATCTTGTGGTCTATTAAAATGATGGAAATGTTTATTTATGTTAAATTAATGAACTCACCAACCTTTTGGTTGACACTTAAAAGCATGTTTATTCTCAGGTATGAAAGAAACCTTCCGCTGTGCATTAGCTCATTCTAAAGACATTATTTGGAGTCGATCATCGTAATGGAACCAATTGTTGGTGACTTCGTCCAGATGGATTAGGACGGGTCCTTTCACCAGAAGCATCAAATGCAAAACCCAAAGAAATGTATTCGATTAAATTACAAAGATCTTTATATGGGTTAAAACAATCGGGACATATGTGGTATAACCGATTAAGTGATTACTTGATAAGCAAAGGGTATACAAATAACCTTACTTGTCCTTGTGTTTTCATTAAGAAAACAACATCCGGATATGTGATCATAGCTGTTTATGTTGATGATCTTAACATCATAGGTACAAATAAAGAGATCCATGAAGCCATTCAACTTCTAAAGAAAGAATTTGAAATGAAAGATCTTGGAAAAACCAAGTATTGCCTTGGTTTACAAATTGAGCATATGCCTAATGGTTTACTTGTACATCAAACAACATATACTGAAAAGATTCTGAAACGTTTCAATATGGACAAGGCAAAACCATTAAGTACTCCTATGGTTGTTAGATCACTCAATGTTGAAACTGATCCATTTCGTCCATGTGAAGATCATGAAGATATTCTTGGACCAGAAGTACCATATCTTAGTGCAATTGGAGCTCTTATGTATCTTACAAATTGTACAAGACCTGACATTTCTTTTGCAGTTAATTTGTTGGCAAGGTTCAGCTCTGCTCCTACCAAAAGACACTGGAATGGGATCAAACACATATTTCGATACCTTCGAGGAACTACTGATTTAGGATTATTTAATTCTAACGAATCAAAACAAGATTTGGTTGGTTATGCTGATGCAGGTTATTTATCTGATCCATATAAAGCTAAATCTCAAACTGGATATGTATTTCTAAATGGAGGTACTGCAATATCATGGCGTTCTCAAAAACAAACACTTGTTGCTACATCATCAAATCATGCCGAAGTGATTGCATTACATGAAGCTACTCGGGAATGTTTTTGGTTGAGATCAATGACACAAATCATTACTGATTCTTGTGGACTAGAACGCGATAAAAGTCCAACAATTATCTATGAAGATAATGCAGCTTGCATAGCACAGATGAAAGAAGGGTATATCAAAAGTGACCGAACCAAACACATACCTCCTAGATTCTTCTCATACACTCAAAATCTCATTAGGGACAACGAGATTGAAATGAGATATGTTCAATCCAGCAAAAACTCTGCTGATCTTTTCACGAAAGCACTTCCAACTGCTATTTTCAGAACACACGTTCATAACATTGGTATGAGACATGTTCAAAAGATGTAACAACTGAAGCGATGTCTACTTGAGGTGGAGTCAACTCCATGCTGCACTCTTTTTCCCTTAGTTAAAGTTTTTTTCCCACTGGGTTTTCTTTAGCAAGGTTTTTAACGAGGCAGTAACTTATAGTTGATCTTCAACAAACAAAATTGCTATCTAAGGGGGAGTGTTATAATATATAAATATATATATAAATGGATAGTCAATTATTGATACACAAAAGTAATATTATTGTATTACCTAAACTTGTAATATTTTTGCTATAAATAGCCATGAATGCAAGCATTAAACTTGCACCATTTTCTCACACTTACAAAGTGTTTCTTTCTTTCTCTCCATTATCATCTTTGTTCTTACACTTCATTATTAGCATTCTTAATCAAGAATCAAACCATTAAAGGTAGTTATAAGCCTACTGAATTATAACATCAAGAATCAAATCACTAAAGGTAGTTATAAGCCTACTAAATTATAACATTCTTCTGCTTTTAAAAAAAAAAAAAAAAAAAAAAGGGCTACGACCCTTTAGCTTGGGTACCTCTAAATATCTCTAAAAAGTGAGAAAATAAAAATATAAAAAGTTATGACAAAAATCAAAAGCTGATAATAAATAAACAATAGAACTTAATAAATCAGTCCACTACAACTACACTTTCACCTCCACTATTTGTTGTTCAGCACCAGAATGACAATACCCCTTTTCTTCTTCATCTTCATCTTAATCGTCTCTTTATCCTCCGAATCTCGTCATCTCCCTCATTATCGTATCCGCAATAATAATAATAATAATAATAATAATAATAATAATTATCTGGGTAAACAACAAAAGTACACATACGAGATGCGATATTTTCAACAGACTCTGGATCATTTTAGTTTCCACGATCTCCCAAGTTTTCAGCAACGTTATCTCATCAACACTGATCACTGGGTGGGCCCAAATAGCCCTATTCTTCTTTATTGTGGCAACGAAGGCGATATCGAATGGTTCGCTGTCAACACTGGTTTTGTTTGGGAAATCGCCCCTACTTTTGGTGCCATGATCATCTTCCCAGAAGTAATTTATTTCTATTATTATTTTCATTATCAATTATCAATATCAATTATCAATAAATGTTAAATAAATGGTTGAATATATATATATAACTGATTGTATTGTAGCATCGATATTATGGTGAATCATTGCCATTTGGGAGTCGAGATGAAGCGTATAAGAACGCGTCTACTTTAGCTTATCTAACATCCGAACAAGCGATTGCTGACTTCGCTGTTTTGATAACTGATTTGAAAAGAAATTTGTCTGCACAGGCTTCCCCTGTAATCTTGTTTGGTGGATCCTATGGTGGAAGTAAGAAAAAAAAATTCTTTTTTTTTTTTTTTTTTTCAATTCCCAAATTGTTCAAAAAGGGACCTGTACTTGGTCTCGCGTTCGGAGGGCTTGATTATCCGAGGTTTTACCTTCTATGGGGGACTAGAGGAGCCAATGTGCTAGTTCATAGGATGGTTTCCAAAAAAAAAAAAAAAAAAAAAATCTTGTTTAGTTACGATAATATTAAGGATATTTCTAATGACAACCCTTATCGTTATCATTAATACATTCGGACATGTATAAAATGCTTATACTTTAAAAAAAGTCAACCATTTCCTGAAAATAATATTATAGATTAATAATAATTATGATGATTAGTACTATTATTTATTATTTTTAAGTTATTATCTAAATATATTTTAATAAATTTTATTTGTTGGCTTTTTGTTCTAGTGTTGGCAGCATGGATGAGGATCAAGTATCCTCATATTGCTATAGGTGCACTTGCTTCATCAGCACCAATTCTTCAGTTTGACGATATTGTGCCGTTAGATACTTTCTATGATATTGTCTCTAATGATTTCAGAGTTAGTTAGTGAATCCCTTAATTACACTCTATTTTTTTGGTAAAATATATAATATATATTTTGTGTTGAGTTTGAATGTTTAAGTTTTTGCTATGGTATGGTGTGAAAGAGAGAAAGCACAAGCTGTTTTGAGACTATAAAGAAGTCATGGGGTATAATAACTTCCGAGAGCCAGAAACCAAATGGTCTTGATCGTCTTGCCAAAACTTTTCACTTATGCGGGTTAATATGATCTCTATCTTACAAATACTGCTCCATCCCTGAGTCTCAAGATAACCGACCCATTTTGACTTTTATAGTCTTTCTTTTCAACTTTGACTTCAATTATATATTTTTTTTGGTTATATAATATTTGATGAAAAATATACACATTAAAACACGTTTAAAACCCAGTCCGTTCGTAAATTTCATCAAATATTATATAAAAAACAAAAAATATTTGAAGCCAAAAAGACTTTGGTCAGGTTGACAGTTACTTTGGGACAAAGGCGTATCAGTTATATTCTTTTTCATATATATCATTTGATGATTCTAGATTATTGATTTAAGAGATGTTATCATGGCAGGAAACTAAACAAAAGTGACGATCTTTTTGATTGGTTGGAGTCGGCGTATAGTTTTTTGGCAATGGTAGACTACCCATACCCATCAGACTTTTTAATGCCTTTGCCTGCATACCCAATAAAAGAGGTGAGTACGATTAATATGCACTTTGTGTGCCAAACTCGGTTACATGAATTTCTTGATGTTTTGTTTATGTTTATTAGTTTGAGAAATTGTAAATCAACAGGTATGCAAAGTGATAGACACTTATTTTGATGGAAGTAGCATTTTGGAGCGCATCTTCAAGGGTGTAAGCGTGTATTACAATTATACTGGAGAAACCGAGTGCTTTGATTTGGACGATGATCCGCATGGCATGAGTGGATGGGACTGGCAGGTATATATATGTGCATGTGGTTAAGTTATCAAATTTACCGTTGTTTATTTTGACAATAATAACGATGTAAGCAGGGGTAGAACTTGAACCCAACTACAAATGGCGCGGGTGCACTAATACCTAGTAAATTATTCATTGATAGTGGATAAACACTAATAAAGACCTTTTTTTCTAGTGTACATTTTTTTATAAAAATAAAAATAAAAAATCCAGATGGGGCGGGTGCCCCTACCTGTCTCTACAATGTTCTGCCACTGGACATAAGATAACTTTTCATGTTACAGGCATGCACTGAAATGGTAATGCCAATGTCTAGCAATAGGAACTCGAGTATGTTTTGGGAATGGGATTACAATTTTACCTCCTACGCCAAGAATTGTTGGGATCAATTTCGCGTGATACCTAGGCCCAATTGGATAACTACGGAATATGGTGGACATGTAAGAGTTTTTTTATTTTATTTTTAGCATAGCTTGCGTTGATATAGATTTTTTTATTATTATCAGAATATATATATGTAGTAATATGAAATGTGATTGTGGTTAATTTGGATGTAGAATTACAAGTCTGTCCTGAAAACATTTGGAAGCAACATCATCTTTTCTAACGGTCTCTTAGATCCTTGGAGCGGTGGCAGGTAATTAATTCTGTAGCTACAACACAACATTATTCTAGTAAATTTAAACAAGAATACATGAATTAGAAGGATATACATCCTTTACAAATATGTGTTTTAACGGTTTGTTTTCAATAAAAATAGCAAACTATTATAGCTGAGCTTTTGGGATAAAGATGTGATACATTTTTTTAATGTTGAATCTTACAGTGTTTTGGAGAACATATCAGAAAGCATAGTGGCTCTAGTGACTGAAAAAGGTATTTATTTAAACACACACTTTTCATACATTTTGATTTTTTGATCAATGAACATGTATTGATTATATTAGTATGAATTGAATTGGATGTTTTAGGGGCTCATCACTTGGATTTGCGAGCAGCTACGGCTGATGATCCGGATTGGTTGTTGGAGCAAAGAGCCTCCGAAGTCAAGATCATACAAGGTTGGATTGCTGATTATTACAAGAAAGGGAAAGCAGTTTTTAGTATGTAAAGAGTCAGTCCGTGTATATGATAGAGAACAACCTATGGGATTTCAGCCCAACATCACTCAGGCCCATGATCTAGAAAGATCCTTTTAGAATAAATAGAGATGTAGGGTGAATTGTGAAGGAGTCAGTTATTTTTATGTGTGTTTTAGGTATCGGCTATTGTAGCTTGGGCAAGGAGTAAGCATGCTGCTTCTTCTTGATTAGGCAGAGTGTTCTCCATTATTGGGTTTCTCTGATTTCAGTTTATCATCTTTATCTTTAGTTATCAACTAGTTGTGGAGCTCTCGCTTCGCGCCGGGGCTCCGTTTTGAATGCGAGTTAAAAAAAAGTCTTGATCTATTTTGTAAAAAAGAATTTTTTTCGATATCTAACATTGAAGGGTTGTTCGTTAGAAAGGTTGTTCCTTTTGTGAAAGTTGCTTCTTTTAGCGTACCTTTTTTTTTTTTAAGTTAGTTGATCTATTTTGTAAAAAAGAATGTTTTTTGACATTTTTTGGTAGCATTGAAGGGTTGTTCCTTTTATGAAAGTTGCATATTTTATCGTTGAAAAAAAAAAGGTAGTTGATTTTTTTGTAAAAAGGAATTTTTTTCGACATCTTTGGGTAACATTGAAGGGTTGAATCTTTTACGAAAGTTGCTTCTTTTATCGTTGGAGACAAAAAAAGTGAAATGACGAAAATACTCCTGAGTACTATTGGTGAATATTGGTGAATAGTGCTACATGGTTTTGTCTTTTAAATAGTATAGTAATAGTAATAATAAATAATCAGTTTATTCATCTTTAATTGTTTCTACCATCATTTGTTCATCATCCACCCTCTACTCTTATTTGATTCTTATCAGTATAAAACAAACAAAACTCGTATTCCACGTTTTTGTATGAAGGCATCAAATAAATTTATGAGTCTACCTTTTCAATTCCTAATCATTACTGTCTTTTAAGTATGCAGAAGTTTGGTAACAAATAACTTTAGTTCATCAAATTTCTTGGTTAATGGTACAAATTTGATCACGGCTTTATTTCTTTATATCAGATTCATGATTTGGCTCAGGTAGTATATGCTCTAGATGACTAGATGTTGAGTTTCTATGGTGCAGAGATTATGGTGGTTGACTTTTTTAGGTCAAACATGCTACAAGCACATTATAGAGCAAAAATGCCAAAGGCTCATAGCCATAAGAGTAGTAGCTTCAGAAACATAATAATCCCATGACAAATAAGTTATAAACCTCTGGAAAACATATCCAAACGTCTTAACTATAGTCTAACACCTCAATAGACAAGAAACACAAAGACACGAAAAACACAGACCATTGTCGATTATTATAAAAACACGCTACATAGCAAGTCTATCAATGATTCGATGCCCCTTCCAAATACCTCAATAGCACAGAAAAAAAAAACGGATTCCTCAACATGAACCCATCATCTCACCAAACGCTAATTTCTCACTTGTGACCAGAGTCCGGAGAACCATCTCCGTATGATACAAGTCCTTTCTTAGGAGGAGGGCTTCCAGATGATGATCTTGACCTTGACTTTGAGATGGATTTTGACTTTGACTTGCGGGTCCTACTAGGAGATGGTGAGGGTGAAGACCTCGGTTCATACGGGCTCCTGCTTCGAGACGGTGGAGTTCTACTACGAGGCGGCCTTCTCCTTTCAACAGGCGGTGATGATGGCCTGTAGCGAGATGTCTCAACAGGAGAACGGCTGCGACTGTAACGACGCCGATAGCGGACAGGGCTTCGTGATACACTTGGACTACGGGTCCTACTTCTTCTAGCTCTGTACCTGTATATGAAATAAAAATATATATATAATAAATCAAAATGTAATTTTTTATAATTAGTTATCTATTCATATAAAAAAGAGGTTAAGCTGTTTCAGAATACCTTGGTGGACTTCTGTCTCTCAACGGGCTGCGCCGCCTGTAACTAGGGTACCTACATATTAGAATGTAATTAGAATAAATTGTTTAATATCTATAATCTGAAGGTTGAAAAGCCAAGCCACTAAGATATATATTGGAAGCTCATTTATATAATATTTCTACTGTTTTCAGCCATTACCCAACCCATCTATTTGCATGATCGTCTACATTTAAATTTAAAAAAAAACAATTAAAAAGAAATGTTCAAAAAAAGAAACTGTTACCTGTCACGGTCACTCCTGCCATACCGATAAGATCGAACAGGAGAACGATCAGGAGAATGATATCTACGTGCATAAGAATATCGGTTACTAAAACCCCTTCCTCTTCTAATACGTTTCGGTGATCCGTCAGGTGAACCACTTCTCGATAAACTCCTTCCACGTTCACCACCTAAAGGGGACCCACCTCTACGACCACCACCAACAGGACTCCTGGAATAACTCCGTCGACTACCCCTTAACGGTGCTCTAACAGGACTTCGGCTCGGACTTCTCCTCAACGGGACCCGACCCGAGCTTCGGCTTAAGCTTCGTTTAGAGGATCTGAGTGGACTTCGGCTGTAACTTCTTCTAGAAGATCTAACGGGACTTCGGCTAGCCGACTTTTGAGGTGGTGATGGTGTGGGAGTCCTGCTAACACTGATAGGAACTCGTGATCGGACCGGGATTGGGCTTATGCTGCGTTCACTTCTAATTGGGCTTGGGCTGCGGCTAGGAGGCCTGCTGACACTTGGACTCCTGCTCAAATCGCGCCTGGAGCTCGCACTAGGGCTGATGCTCATGCTCTTGCTTAAGGCCCTTTGAGGACTTTTGATTCTAATTATGCATAACAAATATTAGAAAAAGATATGAATTTAATGAGTGAAACAGTAGTTTTTTTTAAGATTTATAAAGTGAAATTAGACCTTGAATTGAGTGGATAGTCATCGACTACATTGGGTCTATCAGATACCTTTACCAAATCAACACCGTTGCTTGGCCTATCGCCGTTTACCTTAGGATATTCACTTTCTTCCCTTTCATGCGTATCATATGCACCTCCGTTTTTATGACCAAGAGAAGCGTCTTCAACTTCAGCTGAAGCAGAGTTATTTCCATCTAGATATGTTTGAACGCAAAAAAAAATAATAATAAATAAATCTTAATAACTATCATCTAGTGTAGCCAAAAGTATATACTGAGTGTAGGTTTTTATACCACCCAACACACAAATACAGATCCATAAAAACTAGATAAAAAGAGCAAAGTGTAAGGTGTTGTTTGTTTTTAAGATGTTTTTGTCTGAAGATCTACAGACCATGTTTGTAAAGAAGATGTGGTCTAAAGGTTTGTATGTTGAATGAAGACTGTTGTTTTTATGTCTGCAAAATAACTTTATCATGTCTGCAGCACTTAGAAGCACATTTTTAAGTCTGTGAGATTGCAGACTATATAAAGACATAATTTTATCTTATATCTTCAGAAAAACAAACAGTCTGCAATAAAAACGTGTGCGCGAGCGTGCACACATAAGACATAATAAGGTCTGCAAACCGAAAAACAAACAACACCTAAATGTTATAGTATGCCATAGCAATAAAACATTGTCATCATACCAGCCATTTTCGCCGAATTATTATGCTTCCGGTTAGGCTTTTTAACATCACCGTGATCTTCAGATTCACTTTCACTCGCACCCACGCTGACATGTTCAGACGTCCTGAATTTAATACAAGAAAGACAAAAAGTATTACCACCTAAAACTAACAGTAAATAAAAAACATGAAATGCAAATACAAAGCAAAAAGGAGTTTATTATCCCAACCTTTTTGATCGACGTTTAGACTTCTTATCACGCTTCCTGCGTTTTCTCTCACGTCTCTTGTCCCTTCTTTTACGCCTGTGTCGATCTTTTCTAGATGATTTCTTCTTTCTCTTACGCCTATCATCACTTGAAGAACTGAGATCAGATGATGAAGATGATGATGATTCGGATAAGTCAGAATCACTATCTGAGTCAGATGAATCTGACTCAGTGTCTGAAGAACTATCTGATTCACTTGATGAATAATATCTTTTTCTCTTCTTCCTTCGATCTTTTGACGATTTTTTGCGCTTTCCCTTTTTCACTACTTCATGGCTGTGTACCTCATTTGAAACATCTTTGCCCATTTTCTTGCTTGCTACTTTCTTATCTATATGAATATTAAGATAAATAACAACTTACAAAAAAATAAACAGACAAGTTACATACAACAATTAAGACAAAATTACACAGATAGTCCCTGTGGTTTGTCGAAATTTGCAGAGATAGTCCTTTTACTTTTTTACACGGGTAGTCCTTGTGGTTTGGAATTTTTGGTGGATAGTCCCTAGACCTGACAATCGTTAACTTTTTTCGTTATGTCAACACTCGTGCAGAGCACGTGAGGGCTTTTTAGTCGTTTCAGTTTTTACACAATTGGGATATTCAAACTGAAATGACTAAAAGCCTTCACGTGCTCTGCACGAGTGTTATCTTAACGAAAAAAACTAACGACCGTCAGGTCTAGGGACTATCCACGCAAAAAATGAAAACCACAGGGACTACCGGTGCATAAAGTGGTTTAGGGACTATCTTCGCAAATTTGGACAAACAACAGGAACTATCCGCATAATTTTGTCCAACAATTAATAAAGAACATTAATTAATGTAATCTCAAACTAAACAAAAAACAGTTAATCCATCATACCAGAACTCTGATTTTCGCTCTCGTTTAATTCACCACAATATATGATCTTCACAGTTACAGTAGGTCTTCCGTCTTCATCACCCGCATTTTCAATCTTTTTCAGTACATCAACGCCTTGCACAAGCTTTCCAAAAACAATATATTTCCTATTCAAGAAAAACCATTTAGAATCAAACAGTTGATATATAGTGCTGAATAGCTGTATGAGAATAAGAATTAATCTGTAACTCAATATACTACCATACCTATCAAGATGCCGATTAGCAGCAAAGGTCAAGTTAAACAAAGAGCCACGTATATCACGATCTGCAACTGCCATTGTTAGAAGCCCGGGTGAATCATGTTTTAGCTTGGAAGATTCATCTGAAATGTCATAACCAATCATTATTTTATTGTCAGTCAACATTGAAATAAATGGCTGACACCTTAACTTGAGAACATATTAAAAAGAAAACAATTGCTAATCCCGGATGCCATGATAGACCAATTGCAAAATGCCCCTGGTGCTAATTCAATCAAAACCTGGAGTAGCAGATAGAGCATTATAAAAGTGTGTTATACAACTAAGAAGAATATTGTCTAAGCCCCTGTTCATTTAAAGTGTGTCAGAGAGCAGTTATGTGCATAATTGTTCATAACCATATACTATATTATATCCACTTACCATGGATTTTAAACCAATCTAGAAACAAAGACAAAACAATATTAGTACACCCACCATTTCAAGACAATTAAAATTGTCCAATTTCATATTAAGTGGAGCTCCCATGCAGCGAGAATACGACCAATGTCAGCCACAACCTTCACAGGCAATGCAAAGGAAAAAAAAACCCATTTTCTTTCAAAATACAAGTGGCGTATTGTAAATATACAAATAAATATAGAATTTTGTGTGAAACAGAGATTAACACTTATTAGTTTGATATATTTGACCATACACTTATGAAACAGTTACAGAAGATATCATCAACTACCTAGACCACACCATGACCATCATAACTAAACAAATACCACAATGTTTTTAACAGAGTGACTTCTCTCTCACCTGGAAACTTCCCTCCATATATGCTCTCTCCATAACTTCCTGCAAGTAAATAGAAGTAGTTGATGAATCAGACTTAAGTGATATAGCTTAATTAAACTGAAAGTGATGAAATTATGACTATATACCACAGTTGTAAAAAACCTTGATTACTCCCGATTACCCCTTTTTAAGAACACACCGATCCGATTCGAAAATCATTTAATTAATTGGTCAACACCGGTTAATGGGTCAACACTGACTTTGTTGGTCAAAGCCATAACTGGTCAACATTTTAACATGAATTTGAACTAGAATTTTAGAGTTTTTGACCAAATGAACAATTATGTTTATGTTTTTAGACAATTATGTTAATGTTAAAGTTTATGTTTTTCTTCTATATTTAGACTTATAATTTTGAAATTTATTATTTGAATGTATAAAAAGTCCAATCCGATTAATCCCCAAACAGCGAATTTTGCAACCTTGCTATATACACAACGGGCAAATGGTACATATCAAAATTACAACAGTGGAGGCATTTCAAGCAGAAATAAACTAAAGAGTTTAGTGGTAGAATGTACATACCATCACGTTTATGAAAATCCCCACCCTGCAAAACATATACCAGCCATTAGTTTACTATTATTAATTATGAACATTTATAACTCATTGCACAAAGCTGTTTTTTTAAAGAAAGATTAGCAACGGAATTTGTGACGATATATAACCAAATAAGTACAACCTTAAAACTACATCACAAGAAAAGCAGTTGTAACCATCAACCCTGTATCCTACATCGTAAACAAGGATAGCTGACTAATATAGTCAGACCATCACGAATAAACGCTGAGCTGGACGGAACTAAGTAGTAAAAACAGACAAACCTGAGCCATGGATCCTTTGATTATGCGGTGGAAAAAAGACCCCTTGTAGTGTAGAGGCTTTCCAGTTTTCTGGCTATTCCCTTTTTCTCCTGCAAATGAATTAAGCATTCAGTATCATATAATAAGTTTATAAGTTTATACTAAACGATACCAACTACTAAGCAAATGATAATTGATTAGCTGTTAAATAGCAGATGAAATAAAGGCAGCCCAAACTTGTCTTCCCGAATTGTGCACTCATTAAGCTTCTATGCTTAAATAAGCACCTTGGTCAGCACATCCACCATCAAATGATTTCCAAAACCAATGCCTACTAAGTATTATAAATAAAGATCTTATCTTCATCTCATAAACTGTAAATGGGTCAATTAAGCATATAAAAATGCACTAAGGGAAAACTCTACACATTAAAATGATTTAGAAAACCTTTTCAAGTTTCAAGTACAATGCAATACTTTTTAAGTAATTTATTATGATGTAATATAACAGAAAGATCGAAGAAGTTTCAGGACACAATTACCAACTACAGTGAACATATTACCAGTACAGAGTGCGCGAAAATTTTCGGCAGTCTTGGGAACAGTATCTGAAAAGAGCTGCAAAACAACAGGTAACAGTATGAGTTCCTCACGTTTATAATAAGTACCGTAGACATTTTTAGCATTATATTTTATTTGTACCACATGCAACGCGTGTATACTAGTGAAACATAACTACATACTATAAAAACTGAGAACCAAAGAAAATATCTTTTAAGTCGAAGGTAAGAAAACACCTCAAAAACCATTCTTTGAATAGGATCTCCATCTATAGACACGTCCAAGTATACAAACGGATTCTTCTTGCTCATCTTTTTTTGTATCTGAAAATCTGTCAATCCAGCATTCCCCAAGCACTCAGTCTTTATATTATTCAAAGAGAAAAAGTCTGGTTAGTAGTTTCAAATATCAAGAAAACGGAATACGTCATCATATATTAAACATCCTTACAAAAATGCTAAGTTTAAAATGGTTATATATCAATACTTCAATAGTTATTATAGAAAAAGATAGTCCCCAATTCATAAAACAATTCCTTATCTGTTTTTCTAGATATATTTACTACTCTATTAAGATCAAACACCAATATGATTAGCTTTTTTCTCCTATATACTGCAACACAAAAACCTAACACACATAGTTATCATTAGCTTTGTGATATTGCACTTAAGGCATAAGGACACATAAAAACATTCATCTTCACATGAAATTTATATCACATGTGATAATTCAACCTTAATCTTTTTTAGCATAATCACCAATCTGACCAATGACCAACCACAATACTTCATTTCATCTTTTTACATTACATCCACTTTTTAAACTTGAATTGTGTATATTCCTAGAGGACATATCACATACTTAGGTGTACCAAATACTAATACAGCAATCAAGTGACCTAAACTGCAACATACAAATATATTATATGCATACATATACACATATACATGCCATTATGTTATCATATCACCAACATACAATTACATAGACATCAAAGGAACCTGCACACACCATAACCCCAATTAATTACAACATCACATACACAATCAAAAGTCCACTTTCCAACGAAATTATATCAATCAATTTATATTAAATTAATTTACAGAGTTATAAAGAAACAGTACAAAGACTCCATGCATTTAACGGAAATTAAATCAAGTTGGCTAGTGAAATAGCATATTGTTAATTAACTAATTACTTCAATAAAAACCCTAACCCTAAATTAATCGCAGATATACAGACAGATAGACAGATTAGATAGAGCTATAGAGATATATACCAGATTATAAAACGATGAAGACAATAAAATTGGAATTTACAAATTGATTAATGTGTGTTGCTCCTCTACCACAGGAAACCACAAATCGATGTGAGAGAGAGAGAGAGACAATGAGAGTGAAAACCTAAAAACTTATTAAAAGGCAGCGGAACCTAGCTCCTTCTATTATCAATGAGCTGAAATTACATAATTAGCCTTTAGTGTTAAATAACCATTAACCAAATACCAAGGGTGTTCAATATTTATTTACTTTTTACCTTTTTACTAGTGTTGACGGGTGAACTCTCGTCTCTTTTTTCGGGTCCGTTCGTACCAGCTAACTCGCTTTCTCTTTAAACAGGTCAAAAGTTAGAAGATTTAAATGTGACCTTTTCCTTTGTTGGAGTTAATCGATTAAGTGTCCCACATTATAAATAAAACATGAACAAATGTATGTATATAAGTTTATGAGAACCTCCTTCTACCACCAATTGGTTTTAGAGTACTCTGAAACTCATAAGATTATATGTTGTACATATTTGTGGACCTGAAATGATCCTACGCGTGAAATCAGAGCGGGGATGCACGGTTGTAATCACTGTGGCAATGTGGGTTCATTAAAAGTTCAATTTGAGTTGAGTCTAAACAATCTTGAGTCTGAGTTTGAAAATATTTTGAAGAACGTTTATAAAAAAAAATCGAACTTCTTATATCGAGCTCGAACAAGTTAACGAGTCTAAACGAATCTTCGTTTATATATTAATTATTAAATTATTATTATTATTATAAATAATATAATAGTTAATTATACAATATAGCTATAATTATTATATATAAATGAGTTGAACAAGCTTGTATGGTCAAACGAGTCGAGCCAGAGCTATTCGAATGTAAAACAAGTCAAACATGAGCTCGACTCTCATTTACACTCTTAGTATTAATCCATCCGCTTGCAAAATCAAACTCGAGCACATGATGCACGATTCTTTTTTTTTTTTTTTAGAACATCATGCTAGGAGTTATTGACGGCGTCCAAAAGTCATATCCTAATCACGTGTCAAGAGTAAACCATAGGTTAACTGTCCATAAGGCATAATTGTATTAACGTACGGATCATCAACCTTTTAAAAGATTGTGTGAATATTTATAAAATAAAATTTGAGTATATGTAATAAAAAGATGAGTAAAAACTAAAGAGTAAAATTGGAAAGTAAAAAAAAATAAAAAATAATATCTTAGAACAATAAGAGTATATTATTTCTAACAATAATTCAGTTACCATTCAACCACCTGCTGATTTATTATATGCTAAACACTATATTTATATACGTTTAAAGTGTTGAAACGACAAAAAGAAAATACGGGTACGACAACAAAATGATCCCTTATAGTATATCTATAATTTTATTATTTTATAATTTAATAAATTCATTAAGTTGAGCAAAATAAAAAGTACTACAGATGAGAGCATTCGATGTCAATATCACCGTTCAAAAGAAAAATACTTTCATACATAATTAAAAAGTACTACAATGCTTATTAAAGAGGTTAAATGTCTAAAAAATTATAATAATATTATAATTTCTCTAAATAATAATAGAAATGGTTAAGGCTACCAAATAGTTTTATACTTTTATTTTTTTTTCTAATATAGACTATATTCCCAGAAAAATACAAGTATAAGTCACATACTTTCAAAAAGTATTCTAACGTAGACTATTGATGAGTGTTACCCACCTGTGCAGTCTATGAAGTATAGTAAAGTAACACCATTTTTATTCCAATTTTACTATTTTATTTTATAATTCAAATTAAATTCTACATTCCTTGCAAAATAACATAAATAATCCTTCATTTCATCACTTCCTTGGTTAACCATCAAAAGCACCTGCAGGTCTTTAACATTTCATTAATCACTTATGGGAAGACACATGTTCCATGAGCTGCATCAACACAAACTCAAATCAGTTTAAAAACAAATCCACATTATGCTGTTGTGTCAAATATGATTACAGGTCAAAAGGCAAAATGATGATGTAACTTACAAGGATCATCGACAGCAGGAGCGGCGTAATCGATATCACATTCACCATTAGTATTATAGTTTAGATTAATAACGTAAGACGCGTGATCTAGCAAAGTATTTGGCCATTTGGGTCATAGCACGAACCCCATTGTTGAATCTCCTTGCAATCGAGTTGCCCACATAAACGATCAATAGTTTCTTGCAACAGTGAGTCCGAATTTTCACTTTGAGCTACACACCATGTTTTTTCCTATAGTAACGTCAAAAAGAAAACAAAAAACCTTAAGATGAACAATTCGATGAATATCATCTGAAATTTATGTATTAATGAATGAATAACTGTAGCATTTTACTTCCGCATTATTGGAGCACACAATGAAGCACAAGAAAAAGAGACCAAGAAAGCTCAAACATAAGGTTACTTTTGTCATGGTTTTATCAAGTGTTTTGTATATGTTCGTTTTGATTTGATTATATACACGTATAATGTGAATGTGATGATTTGAAGAATTAAATTTCTAAGTGAAAGAATTCAAATATCAAAGTACTTTTATTAATATTTGAAGTAAATGACTGAAGCAATTGGTGTGAACGTAATCTGCTTAGATGCTAATGTTGTTACAAGTACTATACATATAACAACAACAAAACTTAATACCACATAAGTGAAGCTACGAGTACTATATATATATATATATATGTTGTTTAATTTGTAAGGAGGTGACTCATAATCATGTGTTGCAATGAGAAATTGTTTAAAGCAATATATAGGGTTGTTGTATATATATTTAAAAAATATTTTTGTAGTTTATAATTACAATAAACATAATATATAAATAAATATTCAAGCTGCATAACGCTCGTAAAACCAGACTAGTATATCAGAACCATAATGAACACAAATATTCAAGCTGCAAATGTAGGGATAATCTTGTATGAATTGTATTGTCGTCACATCACTGTTAGATAAGTTCAAAGGCATCGTATGACGTATCTGCTATAAGATATGAGAGTAAGTGAATTTAGTAATGAAGTATGGAAGTGTTCCTTGAGTAACACTACCGATTCTAGTATACGGAAAACGTGGGCTGATACCGAGGAGTTGTACGAGGGAAACACCCGATGTCGAAGAAATAGAAATCAGTAATCATCCGCACCAGGTGGTGATTCAGCGAGATGTTGAAAAGAAATCTGAAAAAGAGCGCATGGATGGGCCCGTGGAGAAACCGAAACAAAGAAAATTTGTAATGTGGTGCATGTGAAACCGGATACTTACCAAAAGAAATACCCAAACCACGTAACACCATCTGTGATGACCCGGAAATTTCGACTTGTTTTGAACCAAACTCTTGATATAATTTAACGTTTTCGACACGATAAGCAAAGTCTATGAAGTTGAATCTCAAAATTTTAAACTATTCAATTACCCTTTGATTGTTCTCAACGATTCACAAACAATTATATGTAAATATATATATATATTATAACTTGAAAACGTAACAAAGTGTTAGGTAAAAGATACTGTGCATTAAACTTATCGATTTGATTATCTGATTGATATATTTAACTACGAAGTTAAAAGATTATGCCAAACGATTGAATTAAAAGATATTTAATGATTATGATATTGTTACGGGTCTCTGTTGTGAGGTCCACGCTGATTTGAGAAATCATTCATTTTTAACGGTATTCGGAATAGATGGTAAAGTGTTTGTTTAAATAACGTAATTTGGATACATACAATAATAAGGAATATTAACTGTTAGAATTAAATCTATGAATAACTTGCGATGTGTATTTTAAAACGTGTTTATTGATATTGAAAATATATATTTAATAATATGATAAAATGTAATATTAATTTGGTTATAAAAAGTTTTAATTTAAAACTATATATACTTTGATAACGAGACGATAATTTATAGAAGTAAATGACCAAAACACTCAAAGGTATAAGTTATATCTCGAGTGGTATAGTTTAGGGATAATTTTAGACTATATTTTAACAAAGGTACGAGTCACGAAACATAAAGTACAAGTTTTCTAAACGTACGAAAGGACGTTCGAAAAACCGGAACCGGGACATAAGTCGAGTGACGACGTACGACTTATCGGAACAAAAATTACAAGTCAACTATGCACGTGAATTTAATATAATATATAATTAATTATATAAATTAAATATATTATATATATTATATTATTGTATGTCGACAAGCTAAATGTTAAAACGAATATGAACTGGATCTTCAGGCCATGCGATCGCATGGCCATTGTTCCTCAGCCCCATGCGATCGCATGAGATGGCTGGTGACAAGAGGTTCTATAAATTGATCGATTTTGGTTGCTGTAAGACCCAAATATTTATTGTACATAATGTATTTATGGTGTACGATTCGTGTATAAAGTGTACGATGCATGTACGCGTTGCTTGCTCGAACGTCGAAGGAAACTGGACGTTGTCTGAAGTGACAAGGTGTGTACGCATCTTTTTAACCCCAAATAAAGTTTGTGTTGATGTTTTAAAGCCTTACCATTGGAAAGAAAATCTTATTACGTTTCCAACGATATTTGATTCATAGAAAACGGAGCTACGGTCAAAAAGTTATGGCCAAAACAAGTTACTGAAAACTGACCTGAAGGTTGGAGCGGCGCTCCGATTGCGTCTGATGCAATTTTAAGCTTTTTTAAAAGTTTTAAATGAGGGGTACTTTGGTCTTTTCACTAGGGGTCGGTTTGGGGTCATCAAAACTGATCCATTGATGTGGATCACATTTCACCCACACAAACACTCTCTTCAAACCCTAGTGAGAGAAACCCACTTTTAGTGAGAGAGAGCGCTTGATTTAGAGAAGAAGGAGTTGGATTCTCACCAAAGCTCAGGTTTTAAAGTTGTTCTACTCGTCAACGGCATCATTTTGGTGGTATTGGTAAGTTCAAACTCCGAATTTCATTTTGTTAGATTTGATATTCAAGTTAGGGTTTGAGTTTAATTTGTTGTGAAACCCTCTTAGATGATGAAATGGGTTTATGGTGACTAGTTATTCTTGTCACTTGGCGAGTTTTGGGTTGGTTGACGATTTGGCCTTGATTAGGCTTTAATCTTGAGTTTAATCACTAGGTTTAGTGATTATGGAAGTGTTGGAACCACTTTAGGAGAATTTGGGTTGACTAAGTTTTACTAGAGTCAAAATTAGGGTTTGTTGATGATTATGACCCAATTGTCGATTTAATAAGGTTTATAAACTTAAAATAGATTAAGTTGAAGCATAGAACCGAGTTAATTATGTTTTGGTGTCAAAACTTGCTATTATGTTGACTCCTTATGGGTCAAAATTAGGGTTTAAGTGTCATTTTAAGCAAGATAGGTGTTTAACACCTATGATTGGGTTTAATTGGCATATTAGGACCATTCTCACTTGTGTTAGTGATTATTGGCTAGTTAGGGCGCGGTTTATGCTTGAAAGTGCATTTGGGTCGAAATTGCACTAGTTGTCAATTTGGGTTGATTTGTATATCCACCCTAATTGTGTTACTTGTTATGTAATAAATGGAATATGTACATTCCATCGACGATTGCGGATTATTCGGTGGCATTCTTCAAGGCGACAAGGTGAGTGTTAATATCCTATGTGCATATGTATGTGTAGGATGGGTGCGGGTCGGGTGAAGTGGTTCTCGGTCATAGAGCTCACTTCACATATAGGTGGATTGATGGACTTATGTATAGGTCCAATTGGCACGGTTGTGCGTTTTGGTTGACCACCTTTGATGAGGTGCACACTTTGTGCGTACGTTATCACATGGGCGTGTGATGTGGATTATATAACCCCAATGGCGAAGGGTTAATATTGTGAGTGGAATAATTATGCGTTCATGTTTATAGCGTATTTGCTTGTGGATGTTATGGTATGAACCACGTGCCGGTGGTACCATGACATGTATGTGACGAGTATAAGATGTGAACCACGAGCCGGTAGCATCGAGTGTGAACCACGAGCCGGTAGCACTATAAAAATAGATGTGAACCACGAGCCGGTAGCATCGAGTGTGAACCACGAGCCGGTAGCACTATAAAAATAGATGTGAACCACGAGCCGGTAGCATCGAGTGTGAACCACGAGCCGGTAGCACTATAAAAATAGATGTGAACCACGAGCCGGTAGCATCGAGTGTGAACCACGAGCCGGTAGCACTATAAAACGAGGCGTGAACCACGAGCCGGTAGCGTCGAAGTGTGAACCACGAGCTGGTAGCACTATAAAAGAGTATGACTCAAATGCGTATGGTGTGAACCACGAGCCGGTAGCACAATAGCGTTTATGGTTAACCATATTGTGTTTGTGATTGTTTAGCATGTTAAATATTGTATACGTATAATGTTGTATTGTCGTGATGTAGCTAACCCTCCGGGTGTAGCTTATTGGCATTTGTTCACATTGTCGTTGGTGAACTTACTCATTGTGGATGTTGTTAGCTTGTTGCTTAGTGATCGTACGGTATGCTTAGATTAGCTTGCCTTTATGCTTAGATGCTTTGGTATGCGTTATTTGATTATTTGTGTGGCGTGTCCATTTTATGCATATATATGTATGTAGTATATTCTCACTCACTAAGTGTTAGCTTACCCTCTCATTGTTTACATTTTTATAGATTTGCTTGGATGCGGTGGCTCGGGTAAGCGCGGGGACTAGTGGATTGCGTAGTTGCTTTAGAGGCATGCTTTTGAATTCGATTAGGATTGGGTAGCTGATAATGCTAAAAACAAACATATATTTCATAGCATTATCCCTCAAGAAAGACAAGCTTTTAGTTGCAATTGTTCTATTTACAAGTGATATTCGTTTAAATAATAAAAGGTGAAGACAAAAGACAGATTCGACGAATTGAAGACGCAAATGACCAAAAAGCTCAAAAGTACAAAGTACAATCAAAGTGGTTCAAATTATTGGTGAGAAACGTCTCGAAATTACAAGAGTACAAGACGCAAAATGCAAAATACAAGATATTAAATTATACACAAGGACGTTCGAAAAACCGGAACCGGGACCAGAGTCAACTCTCAACGCTCAACGCAACGGACTAAAAATTACAAGTCAACTATGCACATAAATATAATATAATATTTAAATAATTCTTAAAATTATTTATATATTATATTTACTTATTAATCCGTCGGCAAGCTAGGAAACAAAGTCACATGAGCTGGAAAGAGTGGCCATGCGATCGTATGGCCTGGAAGAGCAAATTCCATGCGATCGCATGGCAGTAGGTATCAGGCCACATCTATAAATTTCGCAGTTTTTGGTCGAATATTATCATCTTTTTCTTTCCTTTCTCTCAACGTAAACATATATATATATATATATATATATATATATATATATATATATATATATATATATATATATATATATATATATATATATATACATACATATATATATATATATATATTATAATTTTAATTTTAATTTTAATTTTAATTCTAATAATAAGAGTATTTTAGCGAATGTTGTAAGGGTGTAAGTCGAAATTCTGTCCGTGTAACGCTACGCTATTTTTAATCATTGTAAGTTATGTTCAACCTTTTTAATTTAATGTCTCGTAGCTAAGTTATTATTATGCTTATTTAATGCCGAAGTAATCGTGATGTTGGGCTAAATATTAAAATTGGGTAATTGGTCTTTGTACCATAATTGGGGTTTGGATAAAAGAACGACACTTGTAGAAATTAGACTATGGGCTATTAATGGGTTTTATATTAACTAAACGATACCTCGTTAATTTAATATATAGACTTATAATTTTACGTATTTATATATAACCACATACGCTTGACTTGGCACGGTGGGCGGGATATCTATAAATACCAATAATTGTTCATTTTACCGGACACGGAACTGGATTAGTAGTTAATAGACTTGTTGAAACAGGGGTGGATTACATTCAAAGGTAATTGGTGTAATTGTTAACAAAGTAGTAAAACCTTGGTTTACACGCAGTCGATAACCTGGTGTATTCATTAAACAAAGTATTAAGACCTTGTTACAATTCGAATCCCCAATTAGTTGGAATATTTGACTTCGGGAATAAGAATAATTTGACGAAGACTTCCGCATTTTATGATTATGACTGATGGACTATTATGGACAAATCCGTATGGGCATATCGAATAATCCAGGACAAAGGTCAATTTACCCGTGGTAATAAAACTAAAATCAACACGTCAAACATCATGATTACGGAAGTTTAAATAAGTATAATTTATATATTTCATATTTAATTGCACTTTTAATTATCGCACTTTTATTTATTGTCATTTTATTTAATTGCACTTTTAATTATCGTTATCTTTAATTATCGTAATTTTATTTCATCGCACTTTTATTTATCGCAATTTCATTATCGTTATTTACTTTACGCTTTAAATTAAGTCTTTTATATATTTAATACTTTACATTAGGTTTTAACTGCGACTAAAGTTTTAAAATTGACAAACCGGTCATTAAACGGTAAAAACCCCCTTTTATAATAATAATACTACTTATATATATTTTTGTATTTTTACAATTATAAGTTAAAAATATAGCGTTAAACTTGGCTAAGTCTCCCTGTGGAACGAACCGGACTTACTAAAAACTACACTACTGTACGATTAGGTACACTGCCTATAAGTGTTGTAGCAAGGTTTAGGTATATCCACTCTATAAATAAATAAATCACTTGTGTAAAATTGTATCGTATTTAATAGTATTTCCTTGTAAAAATTATAACTATTTTATACACCACCTTGCACACATCAAGTATTTTTGGCGCCGATGCCGGGGAACAGTCAAACGCCGGAAGCAAAACGCTATATTTAGGGATGTCATTCTCAGGTAGAGAGAGTTTCAGATGAGGAAATGGAGGAAGCGGATGACATTAGGGATGTCATTAAGGAGGCTATGACTGACGTCTACCAGCGTGTAGACGAGGTAGATATGACAAACGGGGAGAGATTTAGTCGGATGGAGCAGTGGCAAGCCCGGAATGATTACGAGCATTCCAGGCAATGACAACATGATTGTGACGACCCGGGAATTTCCGACCAAATTTAAACTTGATCTTTATATGATTTCAACACGATAAGCATAGTCTGTAATGTTGAAACCTTAAAAACTTTGAACTGTGTTTAATATATTCAATTGACCTTCGACTACTCCTGATGATTCACGAATAATTGTGTGTAAATAGATATGGTTATTATATTAATATAGGTATTATTACTCTCATTACTATTATCAAAAATCAAATAAATAATTAATATCAATATCAATATTATGAATATTATTTTATAATACATAGATATAAAATTCAATACATTTAAATTGTTATATTTTATTATTATTAATAATACTATTAATATCATTATTCTTATGGTTAATAGAAAAACTATGATTTTATTTATTATTAGGATAATAATTATTATTATTTTATTACCATTAAAAATAATTATTTTTATTATTATTATTATTATTATAAAAATAATGTAAATTATTGTTAGTATCATTAATAATATTATCAGTATTACTATTTTTTTGTTATTATCATTATTATTATTATTGTTATTAAAATAATTATATTTGTTATTTAATATAATTAGTACATGGTAATTATTGATAAAATCAGACAGAGACAAATTCAGTTGAATATAGCCATCATCTGTTTATAACTTTTGTTCCTGTCTCCTATTCGATTACCAGTTGGATTGAACTTCAAGCATAAAACAAAAATTAGTTACATGTATTTATCTGTTTATTATTTTTATGTCCTGATTGAAAAACAAAACGTACTTCTTGTCTGTGAATTTCTAAAACACCGATTTCACAAAATCAATTAAGATCAAATTCACTGTTAAATCAGGTAAGTATTAACATTATATACATATCCACTTTCACAATTCGAAGATCAAAATAGAAAAATAAGAGAAATAACCCACGACTTATATTCTTACAACTCATTATTTTTTTTCCTCTATCACTTATATCACCACTTGAGTTTCTATTATTGCTACTAACCGTAAACCCACTTACATAACCTGCTGCTACTCGAAACATTCTAGTCGATTTTCCTGTGTAAGATAGATCGAAACCCACCTGGGTATAATGTTGTTCGACCATATAAAACCAAACATCATATTCATCAATCATCACCACCAAACTGAAACTGCTGCGTGTTTTCTTTTTCTTCTGTTTCTATTGCAGTCGTAAGCCACAAAAGAAACCACATCCAAAACCCATTTAATTTCAATATAACTACTACTTGTCACTTGCTTTCTGTTTTTGCATAAATACCACCACGTGACATTTTTGTTTCCTTTTTCTTGATAGGTAACGAAGGGTATAACAACGAAAAGAAAGATGGATGTTGACTGCTGCAACCTACTTCGTAACTACTCCACAATTTGCTAGTTCTCTTTATGTACCTATTACCATTATATTCGAGTATGACCCCAACATCGCAGCCCCACTTCAACCACTAAATCAAATAAATCACTTGATGAATATTAAAGCAAAAGGAACAACTTGTGTGATATTCTTTTCTTCATAATGGCCGACCCACAATGGGTCCTAAGGTGACGTTTTTTATTTATTTATTCGATGATGAAGACTTTCGGTGGGACTATAGTAGGTCAGCCAAATACAATTAATCTTCTATCCCACCTGCAAAATACCGAATCCTTATTCTACTTAGCTACTGGACTCCTTTTAATGGTGGGCCGTGATTATTTAAATTACTGGGCTGTAGTTGTTTATTGTTGCTAAGCCATAATTATCTAGCCTTTTTAATGTGGCCCGCGAACTCGTTGTTGCTGTTGGACGTATACAGAAACAAAGTTGATGAGTTTGAAGATGATGTAAACCGTGGTGGTGATGGTTAATGATAGATGATTGGGAGTTGTTGAAGAGATGAACCCTAGTATTGATAAAGATGACGTATAGGTGATGATGATTATGGTAGTGGTGGTCTTTGATTTAGTTGAACTATGCTAATCGTATGAAGGTGGCAATATGAGGAAGTAAACGATGATTATGATTATGCAATCATAATTATGATTCTGAGATGTAAGTTACGAGTAATGATGATGAGTTACGAGAGATGATGATGATTATGATCGTGATTTCATGTTAGATGATGATGATGACAGTTTCTTGTATATTAAATAACTAAACCTTTGATGTTTTTACAAGAAACAAAATTGGTTTAGTGGTTGAGTGCGTATTGGGTAGAGAAGAGGTCCTGAGTTCGAACCAACCAAGGCTGTTCCAAATTATTTATTTCTTTTTGTTGTTGGGCCGCCATTTCACAAATCCTAAGTTGGGCCGTGAGTGTTTGTTGTACCTGTTGGGCCGTGGTTGTGTAGTTGGGCCGAGATTCAAGTTATAATTAAATGATGGGGATTAGTCTTAGAAAAACTACACTGGATGAATGGTATAGGTGTTTGTGTGGTGAGCGAGAGGTCCAGGGATCGAGCCTCGTCTGAGGCATTTTTATTTTTTAGGAGAAAGCTTTAAAGGTTGTACTCTATTCTATTATTATTATTATTATTGTTATTAAGGTTATTGTTACTATTATTATTATTATTATTACTATTATATTAATATTATCATTAAGGATATTACTAGTATTATCATTATGATTAAGACTATCATTATTATTATTATTATTATCATTATTATTATTTTCATAACAAATAAATATTATGTATATGTAAAAGTAAACTTATATTAATACTACATATAATTATATATTGAGCATATTTTTATAACAAATTATTGATTTTTGATAAAAATACTAATTATATATATATATATATATATATATATATATATATATATATATATATATATATATATATATATATATATATTATACATATGATTATATATATATATATATATATATATATATATATATATAATCATATGTATAAATATTAATTACTTTAAATATATATACAAAATAAATATAGATAACATGTAATTTAATATATAAAATATACATAAAATATATATATTAATTAGAATTTATAATAAACTTCATATAACTACAACACTTAATATATAAATATGATAAGATTAATAAATAAAATTATTTGATTACTATTATATGTGTTAATATACATAATTGATATAGGTTCGTGAATCCGAGGCCAATCCTACATTGTTCAGTTGTTCAATATAGTCATATGTATTTTTACTACAAAATACATTAGGTGAGTTTCATTTGCTCCCTTTTTAAATGCTTTTGCAATATATATTTTTGGGACTGAGAATACATGCACTGTTTTATAAATATTTTACGAAATAGACATAAGAAATCAAAACTACATTCTATGGCTGGATTATTAAACCGAATATGCCCCTTTTTAGTCTGGTAATCTAAGAATTAGGGAACAGACACCCTAATTGACGCGAATCCTAAAGATAGATCTATCGGGCCCAACAAGCCCCATCCAAAGTACCAGATGCTTTAGTACTTCAAAATTTATATCATGTCCGAAGGAGGATCCCGGAATGATGGGGATAATCTTATATGCATCTTCTGAATGTCGGTTACCAGGTGTTCACCATATGAATGATTATTTTTGTCTCTATGCATGAGACGTATATTTATGAGAACTGGAAATGAAAATCTTGTGGTCTATTAAAATGATGGAAATGTTTATTTATGTTAAACTAATGAACTCACAAACCTTTTGGTTGACACTTGAAAGCATGTTTATTCTCAGGCACGAAAGAAATCTTCCGCTGTGCATTTGCTCATATTAGAGATATTACTTGGAGTCATTCATGACATATTTCAAAAGACGTTGCATTCGAGTCTTTGAGTTCATCAAGATTATTATTAAGTCAATTATATTTGGATATATTATGAAATGCTATACATGCCTATCAACTGTCGATGTAACGAAAGTTTGTCTTTTAAAAACGAATGCAATGTTTGTAAAATGTATCATATAGAGGTCAATTACCTCGCGATGTAATCAACCTTTGTGAATCGTTTGTAACCGATATGGACTTCGTCCGGATGGATTAGGACCGGTCTCTACAATGATAGATGGGACTATCATCAGCGTCAGATTATGAGCCGGCTGTCATCTCAGGATCACTATGTTCCGACCCGACCCGCTTACTATCCTCCACACCAGCCCGAGATGAGACCACCAAATACTCTCTACAACTCTAACCAGGCCTACCAGTACACCTATCACCAACCATGGAACCCGAACGACGACATGAACTGGAACCCCTATCCAGATTGATATAGTTCCAGTTGGTGATTTCTATGAATTTTATTATTTATTATTTTTATTTATTTATGTTTAAACATATGATATTGTGATACATTAATGTATTGTTTAATATTTTTATTATTTTGTACTAATATTTCATATTTGATTTGAAAGTGGGATTTTAAGTCTCATTTCAAATTACCATGCATGTTTATATTTGTATGTATGTATATTGTCAATTGTACACAACAGGGTAAAACAGCGTATTTTCAAAGACTGGCATTAAGTTCAGCAAAAGCTACTAATTTTGACGACAAAACGAAAAACAAATGTGATGTAACAACAAGACGGAATGAACAAATGATGTGCACCATTTATCATTCAACAAACAAACGCCAATATGTTTGGAAACTTTGGTAAAATTTAATCATTTTTCTACGCTAATCACCCGCAATAATTTAAATTGTTACTAATTTCTTGCAAATGAGGGCATTGCAAGATCTTAAGTGTGGAAAGGGGTTAAATTCTTTCGGATTTTTAATTTTAATTTTAAACACTTGGTTACCATTAAAAATACTAGTAACGCAGTAGTTATATTAGAATCTAGTGCTCTCTGATAATAAAGAACAGCCCTAGTCTTATATACTGACTACCCAATTCTAGTAAAAATTTTCAAAATTTTCAATTAAATGAATTCAAAATCATGTTTATACATATTTATGAACGATAAAACTAGGTGTCAACACCGAAATTATTGTTACCTCAGAAAGGACATAAACTGAGAAACAAACCAAAATGTTAGAATTCATTTAAAATGGAATAGAGGACAATAAAAAGGAAAATAAAAGTCAAGTGTGGGAAAAATTTACCAAGTTATTTAAAAACATATATCACATATTTTTGTACAAATAATTGAAGATACTATTGTTTTGGACAAAATTAACCGTTTTACCCGGTAAATTGTAAGATATTTGAAAGAAAGATGGATCTACACGATGAATCAATTCCATCATTAAAAGGAAGTAAAGTCTTCCGAAAAAGACACGCGCTTCTTGATTTAGGTCAGGAAGTTGTCGTCCAGACCAGCTGTAGGTTGACGAAAAATCTAGAAAAGTCATCACTAAAATCAGCAGGAAATCCACGGACCTCAACATCAAACAGGGTCGCCAGGTGGTCAAACTTATCCTAACCATGAGAGGATCTGTCTCGTAAAATGGGGATGATGCCGTGCAAATTAGCTTGATAAGACTAATGAATCAGACCCCCATAAAGGATAATCTCCTTGAAAGATCAAAAATCAACTTTTAAGACTGATATTACTCAATCCTTGAGATTGACTTTTAAAGATTGAGAATTACAAACTCATGGAATTCGATGATATCTAAACTCGAGCTTGAACGAGAAAATATTTTGATCAAAATTACAAACTGATTTGTTTTATGAAAACCTATTTTCAATGCGTTCATTACCATTGAACGTAATATCCTGAGAATTCATCAGAATTTATTAGATCACCTGAACCAAATCAGGTGTCAACCGTAAGAACGGTGGTTGCATAGCATGGTCGAAGACAGGACCTTGTGCCAGACCGAAAAATTATAAGGGTGAGCTTTACTATTGCTCCTACAAAGGATAGTAATTGCATCCGACACGTTATAGACCATAATTAAAAGCATGTCAGGGGACATTGCCTTAACAGTTGCTTGTTCAACGCTTTCCTTTACAACCGGACGGTAGTGTACCTAAAGTAATATACGGAGCAAGTAAACTGGACGTGTTGCTTTCTCAATACAAGGTTAGCAAGTGGGTGACACAAAACCGCAAGTTTTAAGCTAAAATTTTCAAATCTGAAACCCACCAAACCCACAAAAACATTTTGCAAACACCGGTGAAGGGTTATTACGGAAAACTTATCTACGGTAAAAGCTAGATCGTATTTTCAAAAGATCAAATGTTTTCATAAAGATCTAATTTCCTAAAGGATCTAAATTTTCATAGTCATGTGGGACTGTAAACCATAACGTTACTATCATTGTTCATACCGCCGTATAGAAATCACTGATGTACAAAGTGTGAAGAATAAAGAAGTGATTCTAGTATTTTTATTTCAATACTATATTGCTTGAGGACAAGCAACGCTCAAGTGTGGGAATATTTGATAATGCTAAAAACGAACATATATTTCATAGCATTATCCCTCAAGAAAGACAAGCTTTTAGTTACAATTGTTCTATTTACAAGTGATATTCGTTTAAATAATAAAATGTGAAGACAAAAGACAGATTCGACGAATTGAAGACGCAAACGACCAAAAAGCTCAAAAGTACAAAGTACAATCAAAGTGGTTCAAATTATTGGTGAGAAACGTCTCGAAATTACAAGAGTACAAGACGCAAAATGCAAAATACAAGATATTAAATTATACGCAAGGACGTTCGAAAAACCGGAACCGGGACCAGAGTCAACTCTCAACGCTCGACGCAACGGACTAAAAATTACAAGTCAACTATGCACATAAATATAATATAATATTTAAATAATTCTTAAAATTATTTATATATTATATTTATTTATTAATCCGTCGGCAAGCTAGGAAACAAAGTCACATGAGCTGGAAAAAGTGGCCATGCGATCGCATGGCCTGGAAGAGCAAATTCCATGCGATCGCATGGCAGTAGGTACCAGGCTACATCTATAAATTTCGCAGTTTTTGGTCGAATATTATCATCTTTTTCTTTCCTTTCTCTCAACGTAAATATATATATATATATATATATATATATATATATATATATATATATATATATATATATATATACATATATATATATATATATATATATATATATATATATATATATATATATATATATATATATATATATATATATTATAATGTTAATTTTAATTTTAATTTTAATTCTAATAATAAGGGTATGTTAGCGAATGTTGTAAGGGTGTAAGTCGAAATTCTGTCCGTGTAACGCTACGCTATTTTTAATCATTGTAAGTTATGTTCAACCTTTTTAATTTAATGTCTTGTAGCTAAGTTATTATTATGCTTATTTAATGCCGAAGTAATCGTGATGTTGGGCTAAATATTAAAATTGGGTAATTGGGTTTTGTACCATAATTGGGGTTTGGATAAAAGAACGACACTTGTAGAAATTAGACTATGGGCTATTAATGGGTTTTATATTAACTAAACGATACCTCGTTAATTTAATATATAGACTTATAATTTGACGTATTTATATCTAACCACATACGCTTGTGTGACGATCGCTCCAAATCCATATGGACGAACACGTCATTCATCGATTTCATTGCGAGGTATTTGACCTCTATATGATACATTTTGTAAATATTGCATTCTTTTAAAAAGGCACACCATAAATGAATATTTAAATCAAAGGTTTTCGACATCTGATGATTTCTACATATAGACAATCACCGTAAATAATAGTTTATAATAGTACTTCCGTTGACAATGCAGTCAAAATAAGATACATGGTGATGATTTGGTGAATGCAACGTTTCCTTGAAAAATATGCCATGTACGACTCCATGCACATAGCTTGTTTAACATATAAGCAAACAGCGGAAGACTTCTAGGAAACCTGAGAATAAACATGCTAACAAATGTCAACACAAAGGTTGGTGAGTTCATAATTTTAGTGTTTCGCATAATCTATATATAAAATTGGATCACAAGATTTCAGTTGTTTCATCCAGAATCGTTTATCAAATTATTCTACAAGATTGAGCACCCTGGTAACTAAGCTTTAACGTTATAATAAGTATCCCTGTTTTAACATACATGCAACCAACATGTACAATACACGCAAACCAACATGTACTAAACTCAAATAGCATACGTCTGTTTTATAGTTCAGGCTAGGGTTTCTATACCTGGAACAGACGGGGATGTTAAGCCCTATGGATCCATATACTACTACTCGCGCCCACTAGTTCTTATAACTGACAGTTACTAGTTACCAAAGCTAAGGGATTTTCGGTTCAAACTCGGTGTAGAATTTAGTATGTACTTGTATCCATTGCGTTTAAAATAAATTGCATGTATTCTCAGCCCAAAAATGTATTGCAAAAGCAATTAAAAAGGGATCAATGAAACTCACCTTAGCAGCATATAAAGTTGTTCACCAAAATGTGACCGAAACTCGGATTACCAATTAATCGTAGATCTCAACCTAGAGAACATATGTTGGTCAATAAATGTCTATTAAGCTAGGTCAGGTCATAGTATATCACAATCCTAATGCTCGAGATCGACATATAATAGTTATCCAAAGTCGTTTCAAAAAGTCAATTTTGACAATAGTTCAACAAAACGAGACGTGCCTTATATAAGGATTCATTTACTCGGTTGGTAATATTTAAAAGTTCACTTTATCAGTCTCGTAAACAAGTTGTTTAAATCTTAATTGCAGATTCAAAATCAATTTCAATTAACGTCAATCATAATTCAGTTGATCATATCTTTTAATCCGTTCATCGAAACTATTCGATATCTAAATGAAAAGTTATTGATTTTTCGCCAGCTTTCCAAAAACATGTATATCATATACCTTTTACCAGTAATATATGTATTTAATTAGTGATTCGTTATAAACTGTTTAATGACGAAATTTAGCATACAAGCATATATAAATATATATACTCGAGCACTAGACATGGATACATAATTAATATATAAAAGATAAGATATGAGTGCTTACGTATCAGTATTGAGATTCAATATTGTAGGAAAGTACGTAGACGTAACAGAGGTGATAAACACTAGGTTTGATTTGCAAACAATACCCATGAATATTACCCATAACCTCCATAGCTATAACCCATAATTTCCTTAGCTTTATCCCGCTCGAAAACCCATTTCAAAAGTGACCCGCTCATGGCTTCGTCGTAATATTTTATGTATATTCTAATAATAATAATAAGATTAATAATAATAATATTAATCCTAATAATATTAATAATAATAATAATAATAATAATAATCTTTATTAATAATAATATAAATAATAAAATAATTAATAATAATTACGGAGTAATATAGTAATAAAGATAGATAGATGAATGATATGTAAGAGCCAGAATTCGAGCTTTTTATAGAACTTTTTCTGAAAAAGTACCCCATGCGATCGCATGGGATTTGTGCTTCAAGGCCATGCGATCGCATGGCACCCTGGGACAGCTCACAAATTTTTAACTTCTTGTTTGTCGACATAATTTTATATTATATATATAATATATTTAATTTATATAATTAATTATACATTATATTAAATTCACATGCATAGTTGACTTGTAATTTTTGTTCTGATAAGTCGTACGTCATCACTCGACTTATGTCCCGGTTCTGGTTTTTCAAACGTCATTTCGTACACTGAGAAAACTTGCATTTTACGTTTCGTGTCACGTACCTTTGTCAAAATATAGCCTTAAATTATCCCTAAACTATACCACTCAAAGTATATCTTAAACTTTCGAGTATTTTGGTCATTTACTTCTATAAATCATCATCTCGCTATTTGTTAATATATATATAATAACAATTCGTTTTTATGACCAAGTTAATATTATATTTTATCGTATTGTTAAATATATATTTTCAATATTAATAAACACGTTTTAAAATACATATCGCAAGTTATTCATATATCTAATTCCAACAGTTAATATTCCTTATTATTGTATGTGTCCAAATTACGTTATTTAAACAAACACTTTACCATTTATTCCGAATACCGTTAAGAATGAATGATTTCCCAAATCAACGTGGACCTCACAACAGAGACCCGTAATAATATTATAATCCTTAAGGGACTCATTAAATATCTTTTAATTCAATCGTTTGGCATAATCTTTTCATTCTGTAGTTGAATATATCAATCAGATAATCAAACCAATAAGTTTAATGCACAGTATCATTTACTTAACATTTTGTTATGTTTTCAAGTTATAGTATATGTACCTATTTACATATAATTGTTCGCGAATCATTGAGAACAATCGAAGGTAATTGAATAATTCAAAAATTTTAGATTCAACTTCATAGACTTTGCTTATCGTGTCGGAAACGTTAAAGATTAAGTTTAAATTTGATCAGAAATTTCCGGGTCATCACAGCTTGACTGGGCACGGTGGGCGGGATATCTATAAATACCAATAATTGTTCATTTTACCGGACACGGAACTGGATTAATAGTTAATAGACTTGTTGAAACAGTGGTGGATTACATTCAAGGGTAATTGGTGTAATTGTTAATAAAGTAGTAAAACCTTGGTTTACACGCAGTCGATAACCTGGTGTATTCATTAAATAAAGTATTAAGACCTTGTTACAATTCGAATCCCCAATTAGTTGGAATATTTGACTTCGGGAATAAGAATAATTTGACGAAGACTTCCGCATTTTATGATTATGACTGATGGACTATTATGGACAAATCCGTATGGACATATCGAATAATCCAGGACAAAGGACAATTAACCCATGGTAATAAAACTAAAATCAACACGTCAAACATCATGATTACGGAAGTTTAAATAAGGATAATTTATATATTTCATATTTAATTGCACTTTTAATTATCGCACTTTTATTTATTGTCATTTTATTTAATTGCACTTTTAATTATCATTATCTTTAATTATCGCAATTTTATTTTATCGCACTTTTATTTATCGCAATTTCATTATCGTTATTTACTTTACGCTTTAAATTAAGTCTTTTATATATTTAATACTTTACATTAGGTTTTAACTGCGACTAAAGTTTTAAAATCGACAAACCGGTCATTAAACGGTAAAAACCCCCTTTTATAATAATAATACTACTTATATATATTTTTGTATTTTTACAATTATAAGTTAAAAATATAGCTTTAAACTTGGCTAAGTCTCCCTGTGGAACGAACCGAACTTACTAAAAACTACTCTACTGTACGATTAGGTACACTGCCTATAAGTGTTGTAGCAAGGTTTAGGTATATCTACTCTATAAATAAATAAATCACTTATGTAAAATTGTATCGTATTTAATAGTATTTCCTTGTAAAAATTATAACTATTTTATACACCACCTCGCACACATCAAGTATTTTTGGTACCGCTGCCGGGGAACAGTCAAACGCCGGAAGCAAAATGCTATATATATATATATATATATATATATATATATATATATATATATATATAAAAGATTTTTAGTTTACTTTTGTAAAAATACGTTTTTGTAAAAATATATACAAAAATATAAAAAGAAAAAAAAATATTTATATATTTAAGAGTTGTTCAAAAATATAAAATATTTCTATTTCTATTTTTAGTTTGTAAAAATATAAGCTTTATTTAATTTATATAAATACTTTTTATAAATTTTAAAACAGAAAAAATATATATATAAAACTACTCGGGCCGAGTACTGTTGCAGTCCAATATTTGATCCGAAATTCAGGCCCATGCGACCGCATGAACCTGAAGACTATATATCATGCGATCGCATGAGCAGCACTGACACGCCAGAGTTGACTGATTCCTGCATTAATTACAAAGTATTTATTATTATTAGTATTCTAAACCCTAATTAGGGTTAGTTAATTAAATAATTAATTTAGTTTTTGTTTTAGTTTTTAGTTTTAATTTATATTTTAAGTATTAATTAGTTTTAATAAATTATAAAATTAATACTTTTATAAAATAAATAATATAAAAATAATATTTTTTTTAAAAAATTGTATTTTTACAACTTTAAGTTTATTTTTATATTTTGTATCTTTTTATTCGTTTTAGCGTAATATTTATATTTTTCGCTCGTATTTAGTTTTAAGTTATAGTTTTTGCCATAGTTATTTTTATTTCTAGATTTCTAGGCTTTGCCGTAAAATCCCTTAAGTGCTTTTTCTTTAGACTAAGATTTAGGTGCTTTTGAATTTTGCGACGCCGTTTTAAGTTTTTAGTACCTTTTTAAGTTATTGCCGTTTTAGATATAGTATTCCTTTTAAGCTTTAATACCTTTAGACGTAACTTTTAATTCCTAGTTTTTAGATTTTTAATTTCGACGCGCTATGTAATGACCCGGAATTTTTCGGCCAAATTATACTTATGAGATTAATATTTACATAAATTAAACCATACCAACATGATAAGCAATCCAAATTGTTGAGACTTGTGTTTTTGAAAAGAGTTTTACACAACGTTTGACCGTCCAATATGACCGATGATATCACGAACTATATAACATACGATAATTATACGTTTGTGTATATATATGTATTTATATATATTTAACATGATCTAAGGATGGTTTAACATCTCATTGTGTACTAATGACAATGAGTTATAAGTATATTTTGAAACTACTAACTTAAGTTTTCAAAACGATAACTATACGTAACATTCTTTAATATATATACTTATAATCTATAATGCTTACACATGTATCGTATATATAATGTATTTAATCACTTTTTAAGGACTTAAATACATAAAACAATATAAGTATATTCACAAAAGATAGCTATATTTGAATTCTCGTTCCGTTTCCTCAAGATTTCTATACGTATATCTAGGGTATATGTACCTGTATCATACCCAACTTCTATACGTATTTACTATTGGTATATACACATCAAATCAACATCCTAATCAACATTATTACTGCCCTAGATATGAGGTAACTAGGATTTGTCAAGTAGTATGAATTATTAGTAAGAAAACAAAATTAGGAATCCTTTTCTTTCTTTATAAACTAAAAACGTTTTTATAAATGAACACCATTTCTTCACTCCATTTTCTCATACCTACACCCTCATTTCTTTCTCAAAATACTCCTAACTTCATACTTGATCATCTCCAAGCATTTTCTCCATCATTTAGCTTCAATTACAAGCCTTAAACACCATAAGAAAACTCTTTCAAGAACATATCAAAATAACCACCCATTTGAAGAAGTTTACTTCCAACCTTTTGATCTAACTCCACCACTCTTTGATTCCAAGATTATTTCTTATATTTTGTAGTAACTTTGTCCAAGTAACTTGAGGTAGTAACCTTATTCATAATCTTATTCAATTCATATTCATATAGCTATCTTATTTTGTGGTATAAAATTTTAACAACCAGAACATAGTTTGAATGATTTCAAACTTGTTCGCAAACTAAATAGATCCTTCTAACTTGACTTTTAAAACACTTCAAGACCTATAATATATCATAATGATATGATAACCTAACAAGATATAACTTGGTTTTACAAAGAACATCTTAAAAACTGAATCTACGTCGTCGGAGTGCAACCGGGGGCTGTTTTGGGTTGGATAATTAAAAACCATCTTGAACTTTGAATTGGAAGTTCATGTTCTGGAAAAATGATTTTCTTATGAATATGTTAATACATAAAAATTTCATGGTTTAACTCAAAGTGTAAGTATTTTTAGAAAAATGATCATTAAATGTTGTTTTTATGATGGAAAATGATCACTTTCATAAGTTTCACCAAAGTTTGACCTATAACCTATGATTTTGAATACAAACTAAGGTATTTTCAGTTCATATTCTTAAAATTTGACTCGATCCAAGGAAGTGGCAAGTTGAACCAACAAAAACGGAGTTGTAATGAAGAAACTACGACTAAAACAAGATCGGGTATCCGAAGCTAGTTTAGCTACGAAAATATTTGGAGAAAAAGTAAATTAATCATATCTTTTCTAATTAATATAATATTTTATATATAATTACTTATGATTTTATTTTATATATTTCAGGACCACCCGTAAACAACACGAGAAGATTAATCATAAGACCTCATGATTGTACGCAACACGTCATTTGACAACACGGTACTTTATGTACGCAACACGTCATTTGACAACATGGTACCATGGGTCGAGATTAATTCTGATCAATACGAATATGATGGGGTCTTTATTTATTTTATTTAAGCAACTAATTGTGGACCACTAACATCGGACTGCTAACTACGGACTAAGAAAATATTAAAAGTATATATATATGTAACGATTACTTAAAAAGAAAATATGTTGATATATTATATATATGGTTAGGTTAGTGATATCTATCGGAGACCAAGTCGAATTAAATACCTTCAAGGCAAAAGTGAGTTTCATTTGCTCCCTTTTTAATTGCTTTTGCAATATATATTTTTGGGCTGAGAATACATGCGCTGCTTTTATAAATGTTTACAAAATAGACACAAGTACTTAAAAATATATTCTACGTTGAGTTGTACCACTGGCATATTTCCCTGTAGCTTGGTAACTACTATTTACATGGGTATTGTAAACGCGAATCCTGTTGATAGATCTATCGGGCCTGACAACCCCAACCGGACTGGACGACCAGTATTCAACGGTTGCACAGTACTTCGTTTTGGTGACTACACTTGGTACAGTGTAGTGAGATTTCATAATAAAGGGAATATGCGACGTTGATTAAATGTTAAGTATGGTTACCAAGTGCTCAACCACTTAGAATGCTTTACATACACTTACGAGTGTATTATGTTTATGATTATGAAATCTTGTGGTCTATTAACATATTGAAATGATTGTCATGATAAATCTATGAACTCACCAACCTTTTGGTTGACACTTTAAAGCATGTTTATTCTCAGGTACGAATTAAGTCTTCCGCTGTGCATTTGCTCAATATAAGGGCATTACTTGGAGCCGATCATCGCAATGGGACCAAATGTTGATGACTTCGTCCAGGTGGATTAGGACGGGTCCTTTCAGTTGGTATCAGAGCGGTGGTCGTAGTGAACCAGGTCTTGCATTAGTGTGTCTAACTAGTAGTTGTTAGGATGCATTAATGAGTCTGGACTTCGACCGTGTCTACATGTCAAAAGTTTTGCTTATCATTTCTAGTCGGAAATCATCTGCTTATCATCCTTAGGAAATTACCTGCTTATCATTCATAAGTTTAGACACGTTTTACTGCATTTACTGCATTGATAGTGTATAGACAAATTCTTATCTTAGCATATCTGTTATTGCGAACTTTGACTGATATCTTTTCAAAGATTCTCCGTAATTTACGGGATTTTGGTATTATATATACATATGTAAATTATGTATTGAAGAGTACCAAATCTAACTCCTATAATTTATTCCATACCAAAAATTCATTTTCCCCATTATACAAGATGGATTCCGCATCTAGTTCGAATTCTTCAGATTCTGACAGTTATGCCGATATGGATTTCCTCTCGGGCTCCGAAAGCAGCGTCACCGGAATGGATCAACCAATTTCCCATCATCTATTCTGGATGAATTGGGGATGGGTTCGTAATACACTAAATCACTGGAGACAAGAAGAAGGTGATCCATTCCATCCACCAAATTGCCCTCTTGGCGATGAACCTGACGCACTTACCGGCGAACCTATTCGAAACATCATTTTCTCTCTCATTTCTAGAGTATCTCGTCATGATTATATACTATCCCATATTACAAATCTTGTTCATTCACTCGCTCCAACCGCCAATCATCCCGGTGTACCAGTAGAAGTTAACGAACTTCGCGCTCGCGTGACGGCTTTGGAGAACATGGTGCGAAGGTTGCAAACACCTGCAGCAGCACCAGCAGCATAATCAGCACCACCATCAATAACATCAACAATACCATCATCACCACTAACAAACAACATCCGCATCACACGTCTCGACATCATAATCTGTCCCACAAACATCAACATCATACGCACCATAGATACCAAGGAGTACCATCAATAATGAACGATGAAGTATTGATCCATAACTTCATTGATATTCTGCGAAGAATATGTGGTTTCAAAAAGTTTTAGAGATTTCTTATTCTAGCCCAAACCGAAAAGCAAATGAGATTAATATCATATTAACTCATTAAATTCATGATTTCATCTGAAGAAAATATATATGTATATATGTTTTCATAAAGATTGTAATTAAAAGTTCTTTTGTACAAAATATTAATGGCAAATTTTTTTTTTAACGGGTAGGTAATACCCGAGGAATAATTAGATTTCATCTTAATAAGTTACACTGTACATTCGTCGAAGCTGATTCAACAGTCATTTACTATCCTACTTACAACCACCGATATACGTATCCGTTCACCACAGAATAACCATTTTCATTCAATTTCATATTTGGATTTTGACTTCCCAGAATCCAACAAGTGGCATATGAAAAAAACATATGACAAAATAAAATCTGTTAGAAACAAACAAATTAACTATGAAAATTTTTGTTAAGAATCCACGCTAACTGTTCCAGCTAACTGTTCCTAGCTAACTGATTACATTTTATTTATCGCAGTTTATTTATCGCAATTTAATTATCGCACTTTTATTTATCGTCATTTAATTTCTGTAATTATTTTACGCACTTTAAATATCGGGACACGTATACAATGTTTTGACATATCATATCGACGCATCTATATATATTATTTAGAATCACCATAGACACTCTATATGCAGTAATGATCGAGTTCTCTATACAGGGTTGAGGTTGATTCTACAATAATATATGTAGTTTGAGTTGTGATCGAGTCTGAGACGTATACGGGTCACGAAACGTATTAATTAATTCGTATATTATATATTAAACTATATATGAATTATTGGACTGTTACTGTGGACTATCGACTGTGGACTAATGACATTAAACAATTAAAATGGATTAAAATATTGATTATAACATATGAAACTAAACATTTCTTCAAGATTGCCACTTGATTTCATCTTAAACCTCATTGTATCTCGACGATTACAATCAGCGTTCAAATATATCATGATTCTTAAAAACACCTCAATCGAGAGGATAAACCAACCGTACTTCATCTACGGAAGAAAAGATTGATGCATATAGTTATGCACCTGAAAAACCCTCAGAAACTGAGTAAACGTTTGACACGTATCTGTTCTAGTTCCTTTGACATTGTTATTACCGAAGATCGTTTTGCAATCCCTTTTCAAAGTAGTTAATTTTGTCACAGCTCCAGCAAGTCAACTCTGACTTTTCATCCGAAACAACTTTATTATAACCGCGATATATATGCGTACTCTTTATTGTTACTGGGGAACCTTTTTATATTCCACAATATTATCATCAGCGATTAATCATTCTAAAAACACAATTCTCCTGAAACTACCTCGGTTTGATAACCGATGACCCAGATCAGTTAACTTTGAAAATGCTGACGAAGCAGCATGTTGTAGATGATCTTAATGGCCAAAAGTTTGATGATAAAGAAAGGAGTGTTAGGAATGCTCGATAGAAAATTTAGTACCGAAAAGCGGATTATGCGAAACTATGAAGAAAGCCGTGGACAAATCACAAAGAATAAGTTTGCCTCCAAAGAATCCAAATGATTCTATGCCTGCTGAAATCGTTAGCAAACATTTTATTTCTCATTCTAAACCTTCACAGACAAATCTTCTTCATTATCCATTGATATTAGAAATTCTAAGATATTCTCATATGTTCTATTATAAATATCCTCCATATTTCTGGCAATATTTTCACAACTATTCTTATCTGAGATCATTTATCTCTCCGTAATATCTGCAACATAAAAGAAACTGTGTTAGTTTCTAAATTCTGAAACCTTCGAGTTTAAAATATGAATGTTTTGAAGTTGTGTTGGGAACTGAAGCATAGATTAGTATAATATAATGACACTTGATCAACGTCATTATATTACAGTAAGTCATGCTGAGTTTCTAATGAAGCATGATGATTCACAGTACCGTCATCATGTGCCATTTACACGACTCTTACATTCTATCTAATCTCTAAACATATCAAGAGAATATTTTTCTGGATGACTCGGTCTTCTCCAGGGTATTCTGGTAATTTAACAAATCAAAATCGTTCTATTACCATTTTCTTCTTAGAGCATTAGCTATGTTCATTCTGAATTTCATATCTACGAATTCCGGACCATTACTCGCTTGACTCGAAGTCGGGAAGAGAAAACGAAAGCATGAAGCTCCGAAAAATAATGAAGAATATAAACTCTGATAATAACCCCGAAATTACAAACCGTATATATCGATGCAGATAGCGATATAGAGACACGGGAGAATTAGAAACACTATAAACACAAGAGTATAGTAGAAGTAAATAGATTCTTCTGGTGGTAGATGAAAAAGAAGAATGACAGATATAAAAGTTAGGAGTATATCAAGAATCAGGACTGGATGGAGCATATTGATGAATGCTTTAAAGTAAGAATCAAGGGAGAAAGAATAGAAGGTGTGAGTCGTGGAAAATAAGGAAATGAAGGGGTGAATTTATAGTGAAATATCCGACAGAGCAATCGAAACAGATTATTGCATATAATCAAAGAAGATCCTGATTTCCTTAATCACCAAAGAACCAAATCTTATTACGTAAGATTCTCTTTAAATCCCGGAAATCAATCATAATTACGTCATCGGTTAAGACGAATATATTTTACTCATCTCAATCTTTTACGATAGTCTCATTTATATTCTTCGCATAATCGAATCGTTTTATCTACATTACTCAATGATGATAAAACTCCATTATCACCTTATATTTGTCATGAAAACTTTCTTATTGTTATCCATAACAACCTCTATCAAATTTCGGGGACGAAATTTCTTTAACGGGTAGGTACTGTAATGACCCAGAATTTTTCGGCCAAATTATACTTATGAGATTAATATTTACATAAATTAAACCATACCAACATGATAAGCAATCCAAATTGTTGAGACTTGTGTTTTTGAAAAGAGTTTTACACAACGTTTGACCGTCCAATATGACCGATGATATCACGAACTATATAACATACGATAATTATACGTTTGTGTATATATATGTATTTATATATATTTAACATGATCTAAGGATGGTTTAACATCTCATTGTGTACTAATGACAATGAGTTATAAGTATATTTTGAAACTACTAACTTAAGTTTTCAAAACGATAACTATACGTAACATTCTTTAATATATATACTTATAATCTATAATGCTTACACATGTATCGTATATATAATGTATTTAATCACTTTTTAAGGACTTAAATACATAAAACAATATAAGTATATTCACAAAAGATAGCTATATTTGAATTCTCGTTCCGTTTCCTCAAGATTTCTATACGTATATCTAGGGTATATGTACCTGTATCATACCCAACTTCTATACGTATTTACTATTGGTATATACACATCAAATCAACATCCTAATCAACATTATTACTGCCCTAGATATGAGGTAACTAGGATTTGTCAAGTAGTATGAATTATTAGTAAGAAAACAAAATTAGGAATCCTTTTCTTTCTTTATAAACTAAAAACGTTTTTATAAATGAACACCATTTCTTCACTCCATTTTCTCATACCTACACCCTCATTTCTTTCTCAAAATACTCCTAACTTCATACTTGATCATCTCCAAGCATTTTCTCCATCATTTAGCTTCAATTACAAGCCTTAAACACCATAAGAAAACTCTTTCAAGAACATATCAAAATAACCACCCATTTGAAGAAGTTTACTTCCAACCTTTTGATCTAACTCCACCACTCTTTGATTCCAAGATTATTTCTTATCTTTTGTAGTAACTTTGTCCAAGTAACTTGAGGTAGTAACCTTGTTCATAATCTTATTCAATTCATATTCATATAGCTATCTTATTTTGTGGTATAAAATTTTAACAACAAGAACATAGTTTGAATGATTTCAAACTTGTTCGCAAACTAAATAGATCCTTCTAACTTGACTTTTAAAACACTTCAAGACCTATAATATATCATAATGATATGCTAACCTAACAAGATATAACTTGGTTTTACAAAGAACATCTTAAAAACTGAATCTACGTCGTCGGAGTGCAACCGGGGGCTGTTTTGGGTTGGATAATTAAAAACCATCTTGAACTTTGAATTGGAAGTTCATGTTCTGGAAAAATGATTTTCTTATGAATATGTTAATACATAAAAATTTCATGGTTTAACTCAAAGTGTAAGTATTTTTAGAAAAATGATCATTAAATGTTGTTTTTATGATGGAAAATGATCACTTTCATAAGTTTCACCAAAGTTTGACCTATAACCTATGATTTCAAATACAAACTAAGGTATTTTCAGTTCATATTCTTAAAATTTGACTCGATCCAAGGAAGTGGCAAGTTGAACCAACAAAAACGGAGTTGTAATGAAGAAACTACGACTAAAACAAGATCGGGTATCTGAAGCTAGTTTAGCTACGAAAATATTTGGAGAAAAAGTAAATTAATCATATCTTTTCTAATTAATATAATATTTTATATATAATTACTTATGATTTTATTTTATATATTTCAGGACCACCCGTAAACAACACGAGAAGATTAATCATAAGACCTCATGATTGTACGCAACACGTCATTTGACAACACGGTACTTTATGTACGCAACACGTCATTTGACAACATGGTACCATGGGTCGAGATTAATTCTGATCAATACGAATATGATGGGGTCTTTATTTATTTTATTTAAGCAACTAATTGTGGACCACTAACATCGGACTGCTAACTACGGACTAAGAAAATATTAAAAGTATATATATGTAACGATTACTTAAAAAGAAAATATGTTGATATATTATATATATGGTTAGGTTAGTGATATCTATCGGAGACCAAGTCGAATTAAATACCTTCAAGGCAAAAGTGAGTTTCATTTGCTCCCTTTTTAATTGCTTTTGCAATATATATTTTTGGGCTGAGAATACATGCGCTGCTTTTATAAATGTTTACAAAATAGACACAAGTACTTAAAAATATATTCTACGTTGAGTTGTACCACTGGCATATTTCCCTGTAGCTTGGTAACTACTATTTACATGGGTATTGTAAACGCGAATCCTGTTGATAGATCTATCGGGCCTGACAACCCCAACCGGACTGGACGACCAGTATTCAACGGTTGCACAGTACTTCGTTTTGGTGACTACACTTGGTACGGTGTAGTGAGATTTCATAATAAAGGGAATATGCGACGTTGATTAAATGTTAAGTATGGTTACCAAGTGCTCAACCACTTAGAATGCTTTACATACACTTACGAGTGTATTATGTTTATGATTATGAAATCTTGTGGTCTATTAACATATTGAAATGATTGTCATGATAAACCTATGAACTCACCAACCTTTTGGTTGACACTTTAAAGCATGTTTATTCTCAGGTACGAATTAAGTCTTCCGCTGTGCATTTGCTCAATATAAGGGCATTACTTGGAGCCGATCATCGCAATGGGACCAAATGTTGATAACTTCGTCCAGGTGAATTAGGACGGGTCCTTTCACGCTACGTTCTTTTTATTATTTTTCGATTTTTTTTTTCTACGTTTTTCGACGCGCTCTTTTTCTTTCTTATTTTTCGCCGCTCTATAGTTTTTAGGACTTAGATTTTTTTCTATTTCTTATCTAAAATTTCTTTAAATTTCAACGAAAAATTATTTTTAAGCGGTTAAATTGATAGACATCCAAATTTTCTCCTTCGTAGTAATAGTTGGATTTGTTAGTGGCTGAGTTGTGAGCTTCCGATTTAAAGGGTTCTGGCTCCCTGCTACATCTATTGGCTATTCGAAACGTGGGCAAAAGCAGAAAAGTCTGTTAATTTGATAACTTTAATAATTTTTATCTTTTATAACTAATAGGATATTCAGTGAATGCACCGAGCAAAACGTTCACCACCTTTTGTACGTTCACCACCTGTAACTCGATCAAGACATCTAGCAAATATTGTCGCCGTTGATTTTTCTTTAGAATCGTCATCCAGTCGACCAAGTACTCCAATTCAAATTTCCGATAATCCATTTTTTGAACCCGACCTCACAATTGAGAATCCGGAGGATATTCAGGGACAATTCAGAGATCATGAACCATTAATCTTTCCTCCGGAACCACCAATCATTCAAACAGAGATTGTAGAGGAACCAACCATTAAATCAGAATCCTCTAGTGATTCAGATTCAACAAATTCAATCATGGAAAATCTGGAACCTCTAAGTATGGAAGACCGAATGAGAGCTAAACGCACTGGCCAAGATCACGCAATTACTCAACCAGACATTAATGCGCCAGATTATGAAATCAAAGGACAAATCCTACATATGGTAACTAATCAATGCCAATTTAGTGGTGCGCCGAAGGAAGATCCAAATGAACATCTTCATACATTTAATAGGATCTGCACTCTATTTAAAATCCGAGAAGTGGAGGATGGACAGATATATCTCATGTTATTTCCCTGGACTTTAAAGGGAGAAGCCAAAGATTGGTTAGAATCATTACCTGAAGGGGCGATTAATACATGAGACGTTTTAGTTGAAAAATTTCTTAAACAATTCTTTCCGGCATCTAAAGCCGTAAGACTTCAAGGAGAAATAGTCACGTTCACACAAAAGCCAAACGAAACTCTATATGAGGCGTGGACAAGATTTGGAAAGTTGTTAAGAGGATGTCCGCTACATGGTTTAGACACCTGTCAAATAGTACAAATATTCTACCAAGGATGCGACATCACTACAAGGAAAGACATAGATATAGCAGCTGGTGGTTCCATTATGAAGAAAACCGCAACTGATGCTTACAAAATTATTGATAACACTGCTTCCCACTCACATGAGTGGCACCAAGAAAAAGATATCGTTAGATCATCTAAAGCAGCTAGAGCCGATTCTAGCCATGATTTTGATTCCATTTCTGCAAAGATAGATGCTGTTAAGAGACGAATGGAAAAGATGACTAAGGATATACACTCAATACGAATTAGTTGTGAGCAGTGTGGAGGACCACATTTGACAAAAGATTGTCTCAGTATTGAACTAACAATGGAACAAAGAGAGAATGTTTCATATCTGAACCAAAGGCATGGAAATAATTATCAGAATAATTATCAACCGCCAAGACCAATCTACAAAAAAAACCAGAATTATAATCGAAATGTTCCATACAACAACCAACAAGGTCCAAGTAATCAACAAGTATCCAATAATACTTACAATCAGCAAAGACCTATTTTTCAAAACAAACCACCACAAACCGATGATAAAAAGCCAAATTTTGAAGACATGATGTCAAAGCTAGTTGAATCTCAAACTCAATTTTTCACATCTCAGAAACAAACGAATGAACAAAATGCTCAAGCATTTATAAATCAACAAGCTTCTATTCAAAATTTGGAACAAGAAGTAAGCAACCTAGCAAGGTTGATAGGTGAAAGAAAACCAGGAAGTCTACCTAGCGATACAAATGCTAACCCCCAGAATGAAACAGCTAAAGCCATTACCTCAAGAAGTGGTATCACACTTAAACCACCTGAAATACCTGTAATTTCTGATGATGCTATTCCTACTCCACAAGAACCACAATCTGAGCAAGATAAGGAAACAGAACCGGTAGTTGAAAAGGTTAATGAAGATAACACAGTTAAGGCTAAACCTTATGTTAAACCATACCAACCACCACTTCCTTACTCAAGTAAAATGAGAAAAGAAGGATGATAATGCTAAAAACGAACATATATTTCATAGCATTATTCCTCAAGAAAGACAAGCTTTTAGTTGCAATTGTTCTATTTACAAGTGATATTCGTTTAAATAATAAAAGGTGAAGACAAAAGACAGATTCGACGATTTGAAGACGCAAACGACCAAAAAGCTCAAAAGAACAAAAGACAATCAAAAAGGTTCCAATTATTGATAAGAAACGTCTCGAAATCACAAGAGTACAAGATTCAAAACGCAAAAGTACAAGATATTAAATTGTACGCGAGGACGTTCGAAAATCCGGAACCGGGACTAGAGTCAACTCTTAACGCTCGACGCAACGGACTAAAAATTACAAGTTAACTATGTATATAAATATAATATAATATATAATTAATTATATTAATTATATATATATTATATATATATATTAAAAACTGTCGGCAGCCAGAAACTCCAAGGGTGTGAATTGAAAATACCTCTCCGCGACTCGCGGAGTTTGAAGGGCTTTTTGCCGCGAGTCGCGGAGCCCCAAATTTCACTTCTGGCTATAAATCAACCCGAATTCTGATCAAAATCATCATCATTTTTTCTTCTCATTCATACGAAGTAATATATATTTATATTTTAATTTTAATTATAATTCTAATAATAAGGGTATGTTAGCGAATGTTGTAAGGGTGTAAGTCGAAATTCTGTCCGTGTAACGCTACGCTATTTTTAATCATTGTAAGTTATGTTCAACCTTTTTATATTAATGTCTCGTAGCTAAGTTATTATTATGCTTGTTTAAAACGAAGTAATCATGATGTTGGGCTAATTACTAAAATTGGGTAATTGGGCTTTGTACCATAATTGGGGTTTGGACAAAAGAACGACACTTGTGGAAACTAGACTATGGGCTAATAATGGGCTTTATATTTGTTTAACTAAATGAAAGTTTGTTAATGTTAATATAAAGATTTACAATTGGGCGTCCCTATAAATTACCATATACACTCGATCGGACACGATGGGCGGGGTATTTATATGTACGAGTAATCGTTCATTTAACCGGATACGGGAATGGATTAATAGCCACTAGAATAATTAAAACAGGGGTGAAATTACATTCAAGGGTAATTGGTGTAATTGTTAACAAAGTAGTAAAACCTTGGTTTACACGCAGTCGATAACCTGGTGTATTCATTAAACAAAGTATTAAAACCTTGTTACAATTCGAATCCCCAATTAGTTGGAATATTTATCTTCGGGTATAATAATAATTTGACAAGGACACTTGCAATTTATATTTATGACTGATGGACTGTTATGGACAAAAACCAGACGGACATATTGAATAATCCAGGACAAAGGACAATTAACCCATGGGCATAAAACTAAAATCAACACGTCAAACATCATGATTACGGAAGTTTAAATAAGCATAATTCTTTTATTTCATATTTAATTTCCTTTATCTTATATTTAATTGCACTTCTAATTATCGCACTTTTATTTATTGTTATTTTATTTAATCGCACTTTTAATTATCGTACTTTTAATTATCGCAATTTAATTTTATCGCATTTTTATTATTCGCAATTTCATTATCGTTATTTACTTTACGATTTAATTTAAAGTCTTGTATTTATTTAATATTTTACATTAGGTTTTAACTGCGACTAAAGTTTTAAAATCGACAAACCGGTCATTAAACGGTAAAAACCCCCTTTATAATAATAATATTACTTATATATATATTTGTATTTTTATAAAAGTAAACTAATATAGCGTTGAGCTTTGTTTAAAGATTTCCCTGTGGAACGAACCGGACTTACTAAAAACTACACTACTGTACGATTAGGTACACTGCCTATAAGTGTTGTAGCAAGGTTTAAGTATATCCATTCTATAAATAAATAAATATCTTGTGTAAAATTGTATCGTATTTAATAGTATTTCCTGCTAAAAATTAATAGTATTTTATACCCCTCTGCTTTGACATCAAGTATTTTTGGCGCCGCTGCCGGGGAATTACTCTTAAAAGCCGGAAGCGCAACGCTAATATAAAAAAAAAAAAAAGATTTTTATTTACTTTTATTAAAAGTCGTTTTTGTAAAAATTACGTTTTAATCATTCAAAAATATAAAAAGAAAAACAAAAATATAAGTATTTTTAGGATTTTGTTAAATATTTAAGTTTTATAAGTTTCTTTATCTTTATTTTAATTTATAAAAATATAAATTTTATTAAAAATCGTTTATTTAAATTAAAAACAGAAAACAGAAAATAATAAAAAAAAAAAAAAAAAAAAAATAAATAAAGAAAACGCGTAAAAACAAAACCTGTCAACTGAATTCCTGAACCCCGCGACTCGCGGGGTTTTCCTCTTTATTTGCCGCGACTCGCGGAGGTCTTCTGACACACGGACAAAACCCTAAAGTTGCATTAATTACGGAGTTTTAATTATTATTATTATTATTTAACTTAATTATTATTATTATTATTATTAATTTTAGTTTTTTTTACTTTTTTTTACTTTATATTTATGTATTTTGTTAAATTAGTTTTATTAAAATTGTAAAATTAGTAGTTTAATAAAATAATAATATAAAAATAATATTTTTATAAAAATTGTACTTTTTATAACTTTTTGTATATTTTTATATTTTGTACCTTTTTAATCGTTGTAGCGTAACTTTTGTATTTTTTAGCTCATAATTAATTTTAAACTTAGTTTTTGCTATAGTTATTTTTACTCCTATATTTTTAGGCTTTGCCGTAGAATTCCTTAAGTGCTTTTTCTTTAGACTAAGATTTAGGTGCTTTAGAATTTTGCGACGCCTTTTTAAGTTTTAGTTTCTTTTTAAGTTATTTCCATTTGGGATTTAGTTTTTCTTGTAAGCTTTAATATTTTTAGACCTTTTACTATGTATCAATTATCATTCCAATTAGTAATTTCAATTTGCGATTATAATTTTAAGTTAGTTGTAGTAATAAGGTTAAATTAGTTAAGTTTTTTTTAGTTTTTATAAGTTTCTTTTATTTTTCCGTCACCTTTTATTTTTCAATCATTTTTCTTTTTCGACCTTTTGCGACGAACTCTTTTTCTCTCTTATTTCTCGCTATTCTAGTTTTAGGACATAGAATTTTTTTTCTACTTCTTATCTAAATTTCTTAAAATTACGAAAATTTATTTTAAGTGGTTAAATTGATAGACATCAAAATTTTCTGGTTCGTAGTAATAGTTGGATTTGTACGTGGACCGGGTTATTGGAGCCAAACAGTCCTCAATTATATTGAGACCAAACGAATCCTGCCCCTCTGCTGCATCTTTTGGCTATTCGAAACGTGGGCAAAATCAGAAAAGTCTATTGATTGGATAACTTATTATAATTTTTCTTTCTTTTTAAAAACTAATAGGATATTCTGTGAATGCACCGAGCAAGACGTTCACCACCTTTTGTACGTTCACCACCTTTAACTCGATTAAGACACCGTTTAACAAATATAACCGCCGTTGATTTTTCTTTAGAATCGTCATCCAGTCGACCAAGTACTTCAGTTCAAATTTCCGATAATCCATTTTTTGAACCCAACCTCACAATTGAGAATCCAGAAAATATTCAGGAACGGTTCATAGATCCTGAACCATTAAACTTTCCTCCGGAACCACCAATCATTCAAACAGAGATTGTTGAGGAACGAACTATTAAATCAGAATCATCAAGTGATACCGAGTCAACAAATTCAATTATGGAGAATCTGGAACCTTTAAGTATGGAAGACCGAATGAGAGCTAAACGCACTGGCCAAGGTCACGCAATTACTCATCCAGACATTAATGCGCCAGATTATGAAATCAAAGGACAAATTCTACACATGGTGACTAATCAATGCCAATTTAGTGGTGCGCCGAAGGAAGATCCAAATGAACATCTACGTACCTTTAATAGGATCTGCACACTATTTAAAATACGAGAAGTGGAGGATGAACAGATATATCTCATGTTATTTCCCTGGACTTTAAAGGGAGAAGCCAAAGATTGGTTGGAATCGTTACCTGAAGGGGCGATCGATACATGGGACGTTTTAATTGATAAATTTCTTAAACAATTTTTTCCCGCATCTAAAGCCGTAAGACTTCAAGCAGAAATTGTTACGTTCACACAGAAGCCAAATGAAACTCTATATGAGGCGTGGACAAGATATGGAAAGTTATTACGAGGATGTCCGCAACATGGTTTAGACACCTGTCAAATAGTACAAATATTCTACCAAGGATGCGACATCACTACAAGAAAAGACATAGATATAGCAGCTGGTGGTTCGATTATGAAGAAAACCGAAACTGATGCTTACAAAATTATTGATAATACTGCTTCCCACTCACATGAGTGGCACCAAGAAAAAGATATCATTAGATCATCTAAAGCAGCTAGAGCCGATTCTAGCCATGACTTAGATTCCATTTCGGCAAAGATAGATGCTGTGGAGAGACGAATGGAAAAGATGACTAAGGATATTCACTCAATACGAATTAGTTGTGAGCAGTGTGGAGGACCACATTTGACAAAAGATTGTCTCAGTATTGAATTAACAATGGAACAAAGAGAGAATATTTCATACATAAACCAAAGGCCTGGAAATAATTATCAGAATAATTATCAACCGCCAAGACCGATTTACAATCAAAACCAGAATTATAACCGAAATATTCCATACAACAACCAACAAGGTCCTAGCAATCAACAAGTATCCAATAATACTTATAATCAGCAAAGACCGAATTTTCAGAACAAACCACCACAACAAACCGATGATAAAAAGCCGAATTTAGAAGATATGATGACGAAGCTAGTTGAAACTCAAACGCAGTTTTTCACATCTCAAAAACAAACCAATGAACAAAATGCTCAAGCATTTAGAAATCAACAAGCTTCTATTCAAAATCTGGAACAAGAAGTGAGTAACCTAGCAAGGTTAATAGGTGAAAGAAAACCGGGAAGTTTACCTAGTGATACAAATGCTAACCCCCGGAATGAAACAGCTAAAGCTATTACCACAAGAAGTGGTACAACACTTAAACCACCTGAAATACCTGTAACTTCTGATGAAACTATTCCTACTCCACAAGAACCACAACCTGATCAAGATAAGGAAAAAGAACCGGTAGTTGAAAAGGTTAATGAAGATAACACAGTTAAGGATAAACCTTATGTTAAACCATACCAACCACCACTTCCTTACCCGAGTAAAATGAAGAAAGAAAAACTTGAAGCCGAGCAATCCAAATTCTTGGATATGTTTAAACAGATAAATGTAAATCTTCCTTTCATTGATGTGATTTCAGGAATGCCTAGGTATGCTAAATTCTTGAAAGATCTAATCACAAATAGAAAGAAAATGGAAGAACTCTCGGCTGTTACTATGAATGCTAATTGTTCAGCAGTGCTGTTGAATAAGATACCAGAAAAACTATCTGATCCAGGAAGTTTCACAATTCCATGTTTTCTGGGTAGTCTTAGTTCAATAGAAGCATTGGCTGATTTAGGTGCTAGTATAAATTTAATGCCGTATTCACTATACGCTAAACTAGACCTTGGAGAATTGAAACCAACCAGAATAAGCATACAACTAGCCGATAGATCAATAAAATATCCTAGAGGGATAATGGAGAACATGCTAGTTAAAGTTGGTACTTTAGTATTCCCAGTAGATTTTGTTGTTTTAGACATGGAAGAAGATTCTCAAGTTCCTCTCATATTAGGAAGACCATTCTTAAACACGGCTAAAGCAATGATAGACGTGTTCGGTAAGAAACTGACCCTAAGTATAGAGGATGAGAGTGTTACCTTTTCAGTTGATAGAGCAATGCAACAACCACAATCTGCAGATGATACATGTTATTATATTAAAACTATAGATGCACATGCAGAATTATTAGAAGAATTTCCAGAATTACAAGGAACAGGAGAATGTTCTTTAGGAGAAGGAAATGAACCAATTGATGAAGCTGAAATGTTAGCTACACTTATAGCTAATGGATATGAACCAACAACAGAAGAAATTCAAATGCTAAAAGAAGAAGACAAATATCGATATAAATCATCGATAGAAGAACCTCCGAAATTAGAGTTAAAGCCACTTCCAAACCATTTGGAATACGCTTATTTACATGGTGAATCTGAATTACCTGTAATAATATCGTCTTCTCTTACTGAAAATGAGAAATCACAGCTCATTTCTGTGTTGAAAGCTCATAAACCAGCCATTGCATGGAAGATTCATGATATTAAAGGAATAAGTCCTTCGTATTGCACACATAAAATCCTTATGGAAGAAGGTCATAAAACGTATGTGCAACGCCAACGAAGACTAAATCCTAATATGCAAGATGTAATTAAGAAAGAGATTATTAAACTACTAGATGCAGGTTTAATTTATCCAATCTCTGATAGTCCATGGGTAAGCCCAGTTCAATGCGTGCCTAAGAAGGGTGGCATGACTGTCATCACAAATGAGAAAAATGAGCTTATTCCTACTAGGACTGTAACAGGATGGCGTGTATGTATTGATTATAGAAAATTAAATGACGCCACCAGAAAAGATCACTTTCCCTTACCTTTCATAGATCAAATGTTGGAAAGATTAGCCGGAAATAGTTACTATTGTTTCCTAGATGGATTTTCCGGATATTTTCAAATTCCAATAGCACCCGAAGATCAAGAGAAAACCACATTCACGTGCCCTTATGGTACTTTTGCTTACAAAAGAATGCCATTTGGACTTTGTAACGCCCCTGCAACCTTTCAAAGGTGTATGATGGCGATTTTTCACGACATGATAGAAGAATGCATGGAAGTATTCATGGATGACTTTTCAGTCTTCGGTGATACATTTAAATCATGTCTAGTTAATCTGGAACGAATGCTAATTAGATGCGAAAAATCAAATCTAGTACTTAATTGGGAGAAATGCCATTTCATGGTTAAAGAAGGCATCGTTCTTGGACATAAAATTTCAAAAGAAGGAATTGAAGTGGATAGAGCTAAAGTAGATGTAATTGCTAAACTTCCACATCCCACCAATGTTAGAGGAGTTAGGAGTTTTCTAGGGCATGCCGGTTTTTACCGACGTTTCATAAAAGATTTTTCTAAAATTGCCACTCCTATGAATAAACTCCTAGAAAAGGATGCGCCATTCATCTTTTCAGATGAATGTATCAAATCTTTTAATATTCTTAAAGAAAAACTCACTAATGCACCGATCATGATAACACCAAATTGGAATCTACCATTTGAACTAATGTGCGATGCAAGTGATTTTGCAATGGGAGCCGTTTTAGGACAAAGGATTGAAAAACGATTTCAACCTATATATTATGCTAGTAAGACATTACAAGGAGCACAAACGAACTATACAACTACTGAAAAAGAACTCCTTGCTATTGTCTTTGCTTTTGACAAATTTCGATCATATCTCGTTCTAGCAAAAACGGTGGTCTATACCGACCATTCTGCTCTTAGATACCTATTTTCAAAACAAGATGCTAAACCAAGATTAATCCGTTGGATCTTACTCTTACAAGAGTTTGATATTGAAATCCGAGATAAAAAAGGAGCAGAAAATCTCGCCGCCGATCATCTTTCTCGTCTTGAAAATCCCGAATTAGAAGTTCTGAATGAATCGGCCATACAAGACAACTTTCCTGATGAATATCTATTGAAGATAGATTATAAAGAAATCCCATGGTTTGCAGACTATGCAAACTACTTAGTTTGTGGATTCCTTGAAAAAGGATTATCGTACCAAAGACGAAAGAAATTCTTCAGTGATATAAAACACTATTTCTGGGAAGATCCACATCTGTTTAAAAGTTGTCCCGATGGAATAATACGCCGATGTGTATTTGGAGATGAAGCTAGTAAAATTTTAAACCATTGTCACACAGGACCAACAGGAGGGCATTATGGGCCTCAACTAACAGCAAGAAAAGTTTATGAAGCTGGATTCTATTGGCCTACAATTTACAAAGACGCACACCTTCTTTGCAAATCCTGTGATGCATGTCAAAGGGCCGGAAGAATAAGTCAACGTGATGAAATGCCACAAAATGTCATCCAAGTATGTGAAGTATTTGACATTTGGGGTATTGACTTTATGGGTCCATTTCCAAAATCTCATAATAATCTATATATACTCGTAGCCATTGATTATGTATCTAAATGGGCGGAAGCACAAGCTCTCCCAACTAACGATGCACGAGTTGTAGTCAACTTTTTAAAACGTCTTTTTGCAAGGTTTGGAACACCGAAAGCTTTAATAAGTGATCGGGGTACTCATTTCTGTAATAATCAACTTGAGAAAGTTCTTAAAAGATATGGAGTAACTCATAAAATCTCCACCGCATATCATCCACAAACAAGTGGACAAGTTGAAAATACCAACCGAGCTTTAAAACGTATTCTAGAGAAAACCGTAGGATCAAATCCGAAGGAATGGTCCATTAAATTGGAGGATGCACTCTGGGCTTTTAGAACAGCCTACAAAACTCCAATTGGAACCACACCTTTTAGACTTGTTTATGGAAAAGCATGTCATCTTCCAGTAGAAATTGAACACAAAGCATTTTGGGCTTTGAAGACATGTAATCTTGATTTACATGAAGCCGGACGTCTACGATTAAGTCAACTAAACGAATTAGAAGAATTAAGACATGAAGCATACGATAATTCGTTAATCTATAAAGAAAGAACGAAGAAATGGCATGATAAAAGAATCAGAAATTCAAAAGAATTTAAAGAAGGAGACAGAGTTCTTCTTTTCAATTCACGATTCAAGCTATTTCCTGGAAAATTGAAATCAAGATGGTCTGGACCATTTATAGTCAAAAGAGTTTTCCCATACGGAACGATAGAATTGATAAATTCAAATGGGATTGAATTTAAAGTTAATGGTCACAGAGTTAAACATTACATACATGGTCCGATGGAAGTCGACAACGAAGTTAATCACAATTTCGACACCACAGCTAACTAAGTGTGGGGAGAATCAAGTCTTTAAAGGATAATATATATTTCTGTTAGAGTTAGATTGTCTGTTTTCGTGTAGTTCTCGAAAATGGAACACGTATGGTCTTTCCCTAGCAGACCCTAAAGAACTAGTCTTCTCCCCCCCATTCTGAATTTTTATTTTTTTAGGTTTTTACGAAATGAAGACTGCCTGTGAACTAAACCATGGTCTAATGCTACACGCTTTGATCGCTAAACGTAATAATGACATACTCCCGAGTGAAATAGTATCAGTAATCAGAGAAAGAATGGACGGAGTTAGAAAAGGATCCAGATGCGAAGATAATAAGTTACAATTTGGTAAAGGAAAATCAAAATCCGCAGCGAAAAGAAGAGCACGACACCTAGAAAAATGTCACAAATGCGGAAAATGGTCACATGGAGGTAAATGTTCAAATAATCAAACCTATTCAAATACCGAATTTGTTACTTTATGCAGAGACGGACCGTTCATATGTTTAGAAGAAAAGACAATGAATGCTCGAGGTTACGCCTATGCAGCCATGGAAAACCAATTAAACCGACTATCTTATGAATATAATAGATCATATAACTAAGAAATCTATTTCACAGGTATGTCTGTATAGTTTTTATTTTTATTTTTATTTTTAACCTTTTGATAATAAACGCTAATTTGTTCGCTAAAAAGTATTAAATTGGTATTAAATAAAATTAGGTTTGGCGACCGAAATTACTGATATCCTTCAAAAATTTATTACATCACTGCGAAATTTAACGTTTATTCTTAAGGTATAAATATCTTTAATCAATCAACCCAAAATATTTCAAAAATTCGTCATGAGTTAAATTAGGTCTTGGAACCGAAATTACTTTACCGAAAAGAGGGGCGCATGTTTTTGATAATATTTGATTGATTAAAGTGGGATAAAAAGACAAAAAGATTTTTAATTTATTTTTACCATGTTTTTTTTAAAATTAATATTTAAATCTTAAATTAATATTGTAAACTTTGTAAAAACAATATATTTAAAATTGTAAATATTTGAAAAATTAATATAAGTTTGATATGAATTTATAAATTTTTAAATTAAGTTTGGTGTGAATTTTTAATTATTTTTAAAATATGAAATTTTAATTTTATGCATTTCAAATTTTGAGTTGGTATGAATTTTTAATTTTTAAATTTTGAATTTTATATTTAAGTTGTGTGAATTTAAAAACAAAAATTTACTTTATCTCATTAAGTTAAGAATATGATTTTTAAAATTCGTCGTAAGTTGAAGACTAGGTCTCTGAACCGAAATTGCTTTACCCGAGGGAGGGACGAGAACTTTTATTATCATTATTTTTAATCTTATTGATTTAAAGTATGCCAAAAACATTAAAAAACCCAAAAATCTTAGCTTTTAAAACAATCGCTACAAAAAGACAAATTTTAAAATTTTGTCGAGGGACGGACTAGGACATCAATCCGAAACGACCTCGTCCTAAATAACAAGGGAAACAAAATTTTAAAATTAATTTCTTAATTGTTTTATAAGTTAAGGATTAAAAAAAAAAAAAAAAAAAAAAAAAGGGTAACTCCGCGACTCGCGGAGTTTTCAGTGAAAACCTCCGCGACTCGCGGAGGGACAAAATTACAGAAAAAAAATATAAGGAGCTGCTCGATCAGTTTACTCCCACCACCAAAAACACAGAAATTTTCTGCGAAAAGAACCCCCGAAAAACCCACGAAAATCATCCCAAAAACTCGATTTTTCACCGTTAATCTTCAAATTTTTCACTACAATCATGTTAAGGAGGATCTTATCTAAGAATTACTCAAGAAAACAGGTACAATTACACCCCAAATCACCTTTAAATCCGAATTTTAGTGTGTTCTTGAGCATATTTTCATAATTTGAATTTTGTTAATTTTTAGTGTAATTAGTGTTAAATTGTTAGTATATTATGCATGTATAACCTAGATTGATGCTTGTTAACATGATTTGAAGCCAAAAACTTCAAAATCTTTAGAATCTAGGATTTGTGTTCTTGAGCAAAATTGGGGCTTTTTGATATAAACAGGTTATGGCCGATTTTTGTCATGAATTATTGCTAAATTGAGTAGTGTAACATGTCTAGGTAGTTAAAAGATCCAAACTTTGAGCCTAAACATGATTTTGAAAATTAAAGTGGACTTTTTCAAGTCCAAAATTCATGAACTTGATTTTTGAAAGATAATGCCATTTGAGACTTGTTTATTTGCTAGTAATGATTATTTTGACATGTTATTTGAGTTGAATGCTTATGAACTTGGCGAAAATTTTCGTATATGCTTATTTGAAAAAGTGTAGATTTGATAAAAATGTGAAAATGAGCTTAAGTTTGATATAAATTGATAATGTCATTGTAATTATTTTGATTGATGATTTTGCTGACACTAATGCATATTTGGATGCACAAAATTTGTGTTTGATGTGTTTTGCAGAATGAAAGGGGTGAATCTTCATCCCAAGCCCGTCATGCTCCTGCTGAGAACTTGGAACAACAGGAGGTAGATAACTACTACAAGCAGGATGTACCTCATCCAGTCATGACCTTTTCAGATATGCACTTGGAACAGTTGCACCCGAACCTGAGATTTGACAGACTTTGGATAGATTATCCAAAATATCAACGGGGTTTGCATACTCTTCATTCCAAGGTTGTTGAGGTACCGAGGGTCATAGAATGGGGACCCTTGGAAGCTGTAGAATTGGCCGGGCCAATTAGGGAATTACTGGTACAGAGGTATGGTAATTCTTCTTTTAATGACTGGATATGTTTATTCACCATACGCAGACCTGTATATAAAGTATGGTGTGAAGAGTTGTTATGTAGTATAGAGTTGAATGATCGGGTAGCTAGTTTAACCGATCGTTCTTTTATTAGATTTTTGTTAGGCGGTTCGATGCGCCACATGTCTTTACTGGACATGGCTCAGGCTTTACGTATATATACGCCTGAGGAGTTAGCGTCTGCCGATTGTAGAGGATTGATACTAAACGGTAGGAAAATAGATGAAAATTTTGATACACACGGTGTGTGGAGTCAAATGACAAGCCATCACCGTTTTAAAGGGGGAAACTACTCTTATTTGGATATAGATAGAGCCGAATTAAGAGTAATACATAGATTTTTAGCTAATTCGATTACACAAAGGGGTAAAAACAAAGAAAAGGTAAATGAACAAGATTTGTTTTACCATATGTGTATTCGAGACCCACACAGCGCTGTAAGTATACCATATTGTGTGGGTTATTATTTATCAGCTATGGTTCGAGGGATGCGTCCACATAGCATAATAGGAGGTGGTATTTTTATTACTTTGATTGGTGAATATCTCGGTGTGGATATAAGTCGGGGGGGATTATTAGTAGAAGAGCCGGAACCCCGCGACACTATAGGTTTAAATGTATACCATGGTGCGAAAGTGTTGAAGCGGCGAAATAACGCCGCAGTACGATACAATGGTAGACATCCACAGGTAGAGAGAAACCAGGAACAAGGTAATGTAGGAGGGGGGCAAGAAATGCATAGGTTTATAGCTTCTCAGGAATACGAAAATGCTAGACAGAGAGCATTTGAGGATTGGCAAGTTCATCAGAACCAGATCATAGCGCATTGCCAACATATAGGTAGAAACTATATTCCTACTCCGAAACCCGTCTTCCCTCCTTGGTCGATAGAGATGCAGCCACCATATCCTACGTATGACCCTGCCGAGGCATTCTATAGCACTTATGGTTATGCGTGGAACCCCTATTGGTACCAATATCATCCTTAGTTTATTTATTTTATTTATTATTTTGTAATTTGTAATTATTGATATATTTAATATTTTTGTTAATATTGTAATTATTTTTATAATTATCTAACTTTTATTCTTATATTTTAATAATTTTTGAATGTGGGGTAATAAACCAAACTTCAAAAATATGTATATATGTTTGCAGTTTATCTTATGTACACAACAGGGTAAAACAACGCATTTTCAAAGACTGGCATTAAGTTCAGCAAAAGCAAGTAATTTTGACGACAAAGATGCAAAATATATGTGAAATAACAACAAGACGGAATGAACAAATGATATGCACCATTTATCATTCAGCAAACAAACGCCAATATATTTGGAAACTTTGGTAAAAATTTAATCATTTTCACACAAATCACCCTCAATAATTTAAATTGTTACTGATTTCTTGCAAATGAGGGCATTGCAAGATCTTAAGTGTGGGAAGGGGTTAAATTCTTTCGGATTTTAAAAATTTTTATATTAAACACTTGGTTACCATTAAAAATACTAGTAAAGCAGTAGTTGTATTAGAATCTAGTGCTCTCTGATAAAAAAGAACAGCCCTAGTCTTATATACTGACTACCCAATTCTAGTAAAATTTTCAATTAAATGAATTAAAATCATGTTTATACATATTTATGAACGATAAAACTAGGTTTCAAACACCGAAATTATTGTTACCTCGGAAAGGACATAAATTGAGAAACAAACTAAAATGTTAAAATTCATTTAAAATGGAATAGAGGACGATAAAAAGAAAAATAAAAAGCCAAGTGTGGGAAAATTTACCAAGTTATTTTAAACATATGTCACATATATTTGTAACAAATAACTGAAAATACTTTTGCTTTGGACTAAACTAAACTGTTTTACCCAATGAAAGAAAAGAAGAGATGGATCTACACGATGAATCAATTCCATCATTAAAAGGAAGTAAAGTCTTCCGAAAAAGACACGCGCTTCTTGATTTAGGTCATGAAGTTGTCGTTCAGACCAGCTGTAGGTTGACGAAAAATCTAGAAAAGTCATCACTAAAATCAGCAGGAAATCCACGGACCTCAGCATTAAACAGGGTCGCCAAATGGTCAGATTTATCCTAACCATGAGAAGGATTTATCTCGTACAATGGGGAGGCACCATGCAAATTAGCTGGATAAGACTAATGAATCAGATCTCCAGAAAGGATAATCTCCTTAAAGATTAAAAATCAGCTTTTAAGACTGATATCACTCAATCCTTGAGATTGACCTTAAAGATTGAGAATTCAAACTCATGGAATTCGATGATATCTAAACTCGAGCTTGAACGAGAAAATATTTTGATCAAAAATACAAACCGATTTGTTTTCTGAAAACCCTATTTTCAATACGTTCATTACCATTGAACGTAAAATCCTAGGAATTCACCTGGAATTCATTAGGTCACCTGAACTAAATCGGGTGTCAACCGTAAGAACGGTGGTTGCATAGCATGGTCAAAGACAGGACCTTGTGCCAGACCGACAAATTATAAGGGTGAGCTTTACTATTGCTCCTACCAAGGATAGTAATTGCGTCCGACACGTTATAGACCATAATCAAAAGCATGTCACGGGACATTGCCTTAAACAGTTGCTTGTTCAACGCTTTCCTTTACAACCGGACGGTAGTTTGCCGAAAGGTAATATACGGAACAAGTAAACTGAACGTGTTGCTTTCCAAATACAAGGTTAGCAAGTGGGTGACACAAAACCGCAAGTTTTGAGCTAAAATTTTCAAATCTGAAACCCACCAAACCCACAAAAATATTTTGCAAACACCGGTAAAGGGTTATTCCGGAAAATTTATCTAGGGTAAAAACTAGATTTAATTTTCAAAAGATCAAATGTTTTCATAAAGATCCAATTTCCTTAATGGATCTAAATTTTTATAGTCATGTGGGACTGTAAACCATATCGTTACTACCATTGTTTATACCGCCGTATAGAAATCACTGATGTACAAAGTGTGAAGAATAAAGAAGTGATTCTAGTATTTCAAGACAATATTGCTTGAGGACAAGCAACGCTCAAGTGTGGGAATATTTGATAATGCTAAAAACGAACATATATTTCATAGCATTATTCCTCAAGAAAGACAAGCTTTTAGTTGCAATTGTTCTATTTACAAGTGATATTCGTTTAAATAATAAAAGGTGAAGACAAAAGACAGATTCGACGATTTGAAGACGCAAACGACCAAAAAGCTCAAAAGAACAAAAGACAATCAAAAAGGTTCCAATTATTGATAAGAAACGTCTCGAAATCACAAGAGTACAAGATTCAAAACGCAAAAGTACAAGATATTAAATTGTACGCGAGGACGTTCGAAAATCCGGAACCGGGACTAGAGTCAACTCTTAACGCTCGACGCAACGGACTAAAAATTACAAGTTAACTATGTATATAAATATAATATAATATATAATTAATTATATTAATTATATATATATTATATATATATATTAAAAACTGTCGGCAGCCAGAAACTCCAAGGGTGTGAATTGAAAATACCTCTCCGCGACTCGCGGAGTTTGAAGGGCTTTTTGCCGCGAGTCGCGGAGCCCCAAATTTCACTTCTGGCTATAAATCAACCCGAATTCTGATCAAAATCATCATCATTTTTTCTTCTCATTCATACGAAGTAATATATATTTATATTTTAATTTTAATTATAATTCTAATAATAAGGGTATGTTAGCGAATGTTGTAAGGGTGTAAGTCGAAATTCTGTCCGTGTAACGCTACGCTATTTTTAATCATTGTAAGTTATGTTCAACCTTTTTATATTAATGTCTCGTAGCTAAGTTATTATTATGCTTGTTTAAAACGAAGTAATCATGATGTTGGGCTAATTACTAAAATTGGGTAATTGGGCTTTGTACCATAATTGGGGTTTGGACAAAAGAACGACACTTGTGGAAACTAGACTATGGGCTAATAATGGGCTTTATATTTGTTTAACTAAATGAAAGTTTGTTAATGTTAATATAAAGATTTACAATTGGGCGTCCCTATAAATTACCATATACACTCGATCGGACACGATGGGCGGGGTATTTATATGTACGAGTAATCGTTCATTTAACCGGACACGGGAATGGATTAATAGCCACTAGAATAATTAAAACAGGGGTGAAATTACATTCAAGGGTAATTGGTGTAATTGTTAACAAAGTAGTAAAACCTTGGTTTACACGCAGTCGATAACCTGGTGTATTCATTAAACAAAGTATTAAAACCTTGTTACAATTCGAATCCCCAATTAGTTGGAATATTTATCTTCGGGTATAATAATAATTTGACAAGGACACTTGCAATTTATATTTATGACTGATGGACTGTTATGGACAAAAACCAGACGGACATATTGAATAATCCAGGACAAAGGACAATTAACCCATGGGCATAAAACTAAAATCAACACGTCAAACATCATGATTACGGAAGTTTAAATAAGCATAATTCTTTTATTTCATATTTAATTTCCTTTATCTTATATTTAATTGCACTTCTAATTATCGCACTTTTATTTATTGTTATTTTATTTAATCGCACTTTTAATTATCGTACTTTTAATTATCGCAATTTAATTTTATCGCATTTTTATTATTCGCAATTTCATTATCGTTATTTACTTTACGATTTAATTTAAAGTCTTGTATTTATTTAATATTTTACATTAGGTTTTAACTGCGACTAAAGTTTTAAAATCGACAAACCGGTCATTAAACGGTAAAAACCCCCTTTATAATAATAATATTACTTATATATATATTTGTATTTTTATAAAAGTAAACTAATATAGCGTTGAGCTTTGTTTAAAGATTTCCCTGTGGAACGAACCGGACTTACTAAAAACTACACTACTGTACGATTAGGTATACTGCCTATAAGTGTTGTAGCAAGGTTTAAGTATATCCATTCTATAAATAAATAAATATCTTGTGTAAAATTGTATCGTATTTAATAGTATTTCCTGCTAAAAATTAATAGTATTTTATACCCCTCTGCTTTGACATCAAAGGACTTGAAGCCGAGCAATCCAAATTCTTGGATATGTTTAAACAGATAAATGTAAATCTTCCTTTCATTGATGTAATTTCAGGAATGCCTAGATATGCTAAATTCTTGAAAGATCTAATCACAAATAGAAAGAAAATGGAAGAACTCTCGGCTGTTACTATGAATGCTAATTGTTCTGCAGTGCTGTTGAATAAGATACCAGAAAAATTATCTGATCCAGGAAGTTTCACGATTCCATATTTTCTGGGTAGTCTTAGTTCAATAGAAGCATTGGCAGACTTAGGTGCTAGTATAAATTTAATGCCGTATTCACTATACGCTAAACTAGACCTTGGGGAATTGAAACCAACACGAATAAGTATACAACTAGCCGATCGATTAGTAAAATATCCTAGAGGGATAATGGAGAACATGCTAGTTAAAGTTGGTACTTTAGTATTTCCTGTAGATTTTGTTATTCTGGATATGGAAGAAGATTCTCGAGTTCCTCTCATATTAGGAAGACCATTCTTAAACACGGCTAAGGCAATAATAGACGTGTTTGGTAAGAAACTGACCCTAAGTATAGAGGACGAGAGTGTTACCTTTTCTGTTGATAGAGCCATGCAACAACCGCAATCTGCAGATGATACATGTTATTATATTCAAACTATAGATTCACATACAGAATTGTTAGAAGAATTTCCAGAATTACAAGGAACAGGAGAATGTTCTTTAGGAGAAGGAACTGAACCAATTGATGAAGCTGAAATGTTAGCCGCACTCATGGCTAATGGATATGAACTAACAACAGAAGAAATTCAAATGCTAAAAAAAGAAGACAGATATCGATATAAATCATCGATAGAAGAACCACCGACATTAGAGTTAAAGCCACTTCCAAACCATTTGGAATATGCTTATTTACACGGTGAAACTGAATTACCTGTAATAATATCGTCTTCTCTTACTGAAAACGAAAAATCTCAACTCATTTCTGTGCTAAAAGCTCATAAACCAGCTATTGAATGGAAAATTCATGATATTAAAGGAATAAGTCCTTCGTATTGTACACATAAAATCCTTATGGAAGAAGGTCATAAAACGTATGTACAACGCCAACAAAGACTAAATCCTAATATGCAAGATGTTGTTAAGAAAGAAATTATTAAACTGCTTGATGCAGGTTTAATTTATCCAATCTCTGATAGTCCATGGGTAAGCCCAGTTCAATGCGTACCTAAGAAAGGTGGCATGACTGTCATCACAAATGAGAAAAATGAGCTTATTCCTACTAGGACTGTAACAGGATGGCGTGTTTGTATTGATTATAGAAAATTAAATGACGCCACCAGAAAAGATCATTTTCCCTTACCTTTCATTGATCAAATGTTGGAAAGATTAGCCGGAAATAGTTATTATTGTTTTCTTGATGGATTTTCCGGATACTTTCAAATTCCAATAGCACCCGAAGATCAAGAGAAAACCACATTCACGTGCCCTTATGGTACTTTTGCTTACAAACGCATGCCATTTGGACTTTGCAACGCCCCTGCAACCTTTCAAAGGTGCATGATGGCGATTTTTCATGACATGATAGAAGAATGCATGGAAGTTTTCATGGATGACTTTTCAGTCTTCGGTGATACATTTGAATCATGTCTAGTTAATCTTGAACGAATGCTTATTAGATGCGAACAATCAAATCTAGTTCTTAATTGGGAGAAATGTTATTTCATGGTTAAAGAAGGCATCGTTCTTGGACATAAAATTTCAAAGGAAGGAATTGAAGTGGATAGAGCTAAAGTAGATGTAATTGCTAAACTTCCACATCCCACCAATGTTAGAGGAGTTAGGAGTTTTCTAGGGCATGCCGGTTTTTACCGACGTTTTATAAAAGATTTTTCTAAAATTGTCACTCCTATGAATAAACTCCTAGAAAAAGATGCTCCATTTATCTTTTCAGATGAATGCATCAAATCTTTTAATATTCTTAAAGAAAAACTCACTAATGCACCGATCATGATAACTCCAAATTGGAATCTACCGTTTGAACTCATGTGCGATGCAAGTGATTTTGCAATGGGAGCCGTTTTAGGACAAAGGATTGAAAAACGATTTCAACCTATATATTATGCTAGTAAGACGTTACAAGGAGTACAAACGAATTACACAACTACTGAAAAAGACTCCTTGCTATTGTCTTTGCTTTTGACAAATTTCGTTCATATCTCGTTCTAGCTAAAACGGTGGTCTATACTGACCATTCTGCTCTTAGATACCTATTTTCGAAACAAGATGCCAAACCAAGATTAATCCGTTGGATCTTACTCTTACAATAGTTCGATATTGAAATCCGAGATAAAAAGGGAGCAAAAAATCTCGCCGCTGATCATCTTTCTCGTCTTGAAAATCCCGAATTAGAAGTTCTGAATGAATCGGCCATACAAGACAACTTTCCTGATGAATATCTATTGAAGATAGATTATAATGAAATTCCATGGTTTGCAGACTATGCAAACTATTTAGTATGTGGATTCCTTGAAAAAAATATTGTCGTACCAAAAACGAAAGAAATTCTTTAGTGATATAAAACACTATTTCTGGGAAGATCCACATTTGTTTAAAAGTTGTCCCGATGGAATAATACGCCGATGTGTATTCGGAGATGAAGCTAGTAAAATATTAAACCATTGTCACACAGGACCAACAGGAGGGCATTATGGGCCTCAACTCACAGCAAGAAAAGTTTACGATGCTGGATTCTATTGGCCTACAATTTTCAAAGATGCACACCTTCTTTGCAAATCCTGTGATGCTTGTCAAAGGGCCAGAAAAATAAGTCAACGTGATGAAATGCCACAGAATGTCATTCAAGTATGTGAAGTATTTGACATTTGGGGTATTGACTTTATGGGTCCATTTCCAAAATCTCATAATAATCTCTACATTCTCGTTGCCATTGATTATGTATCTAAATGGGCGGAAGCACAAGCTCTCCCGACTAACGATGCACGAGTTGTAGTCAACTTCTTAAAACGTCTTTTTGCTAGGTTTGGAACACCGAAAGCTTTAATAAGTGATCGGGGTTCTCATTTCTGTAATAATCAACTTGGGAAAGTTCTCAAAAGATATGGAGTAACTCATAAAATCTCCACTGCTTATCATCCACAAACAAGTGGACAAGTTGAAAATACCAACCGAGCATTAAAACGTATTCTAGAGAAAACCGTAGGATCAAATCCAAAGGAATGGTCCATTAATGTAATGACCCGCACTTTTTCGATCATTCTATATTTATAAGATTAATATTTACATAAATTAAACCTTACCAACATGACAAGCAATCCAAATTGTTGAGACTTATGTCTTCGAAAAGAGTTTTACACAACGTTTGACCGTTCAATTTGACCGATGATATCACGAACTATATAACATACGATAATTATACCTTTATGTATATATATGTATTTATATATATTTAACATGATCTAAGGATGTTTAACATCTCATTGGGTACTAATAACAATGAATTATAAGTATATTTTGAAACTACTAACTTAAGTTTTCAAAACGATAACTATACGTAACGTTCTTCGACATAAATACTTATAACCTATAATACTTATACATGCATCGTATAGATATGTATTTTATCACTTTTAAAGGGCTTACATACATAAAACAATATAAGTATATTTACAAAAGATAGCTATATTTGAATCCTCGTTCCGTTTTCTCAAAGATTTCTACACGTATATCTAGGGTATATGTACCCGTATCATACGCAGCTTCTAGATGTATTTACTATTGGTATATACCAATAAAAATCTGCTCCTTAGCAGCCTTAAATGATTAAGAAACATGTGGAACCAACCATTTGTCAAGTAGCATGAATTATTTAGCAAGAAAACAAAGTTAGGTATCTTTTTTTTCCTTTATAACCTAAAAACGTTTTTATGCATGCACACCATTTCTTCACCCCATTTTCTCATACTTACACTTCCATTTCTCTCTCAAAATACTCTTAACTTCATACTTGATCATCTCCAAGCATTTTCCCCATCATTTAACTTCAAAAACAACACTTAAACCTCATAAGAAAACCTTACAAAAACACTTCAAGAAATCCTTCCAAGAACACCAACTTACTTCCAATCTTTCATCCACTTCCATCACCCTTTTGGTTCTAGGTTCTTACTCCTCTTTTACAGCAACCTTGTCCAAGGAACTTGAGTTAGAATCTATGTTCATAACCGTATTCGATTCATATATATATAGCTATCTTATTTTGTGGTATAAAAGTTTAACAACAAGAACATAGTTTGAAAGTTTTCAAACTTGTTTGCAAACTAAATAGATCCTTCTAACTTAACTTTTAAAATACTTCAAGACCTGTAATATATCTTAAATATATGCTAATTTAACAAGGTATAACTTGGTTTTTCAAAGAACACCTTAAAAACTGAATTTACGACATCGGAGTGCAACCGGGGGCTGTTTTGGGTTGGATAATTAAAAACCATCTTAAACTTTGAATTGGAGGTTTATTTTCTGGAAAAATGATTTTTACTATAAATATGATAATACATAAAAATTTCATGATTTAACTCAAAGTATAAGTATTTTTAGAAAAATAATCATTTAAGGTTGTTTACATGATGGAAAATGATTAACTTCATAAGTTTCACTAAAGTTTGACCTATGACCTGTGATTTCGAATACAAACTAAGGTATTTACAGTTCATAGTCTTAAAGAGGGACTCGATCCAAGGAAGTGGCAAGTTGAATCAACGAAAACGGAGTTGTAACGAAGAAACTATGACCAAAACGAGATCGGATATCTAAGACTAGTTTAGCTACGAAAATAATTGGAGAAAATTAAATAAATCACATCTTTTTAAAATAACATGATATTTTATATATATGTACTCATAATTTAATTTTATATGGTTCAGGATCACCCGTAAACAATACGAGAAGATTAATCATAAGATCCCATGATTGTACGCAACATGTCATTTGACAACACCGGTACTTTATGTACGCAACACGTCATTTGACAACACCGGTACCATGGGTCAAGATTAATCTCGACCAATACATATACGATGGGGTTTTATTTATTTCGTTGGGGGTTTTATTTATTTCATTGCGGGTATATTAAACATCTAAAAATGAACCATTAAAATTGAATTACTAACAACGAACTGCTAACTACGGACTAAGGAATTATTAAAAGTATTAAAAGTATAACAAGTATATATATGTGACGTTTGTTTAAAAAGAAAAGGTATTACTATATTATATATGGATAGGTTCGTGATATCAACCGGAGACCAAGTCAAATTATATATATCTTCAAGACGAAAGTGAGTATATAGTCCCACTTTTAAACTCTAAATATTTCGGGATGAGAATACATGTATTTTATGTTTTACGTTATGGACACAAGTAACTGAAAAATATATTCTACGTTGAGTTGTACCACTGGCATACTTCCCTGTAGCTTGGTAACTAATATTTACAGCGGTATTGTAAACGCGAATCCTGTTGATAGATCTATCGGGCCTGACAACCCCAACCGGACTGGACGACCAGTATTCAACGGTTGCACAGTACTTCGTTTTGTGACTACACTTGGTACGGTGTAGTAAGATTTCATATTAAAGGGAATATGCGACGTGATTAAATGTTAAGTATGGTTACCAAGTGCTCAACCACTTAGAATATTTTTATGAAAATGTTTATATATGAAATCTTGTGGTCTATATATATATATATATATATTGCTGCCGGCACTAAACCTATATCTCACCAACTTTATGTTGACGTTTTAAACATGTTTATTCTCAGGTGATAATTAGAAGCTTCCGCTGCATTATGTTGAATTTGAGCAGGATCTTGCGTACGCATATTTGTGTCAAAAATAAAACTGCATATCCAAGAACTTGTGTTGTAAAATATGCTAGAAATCATGTTGTTATCATCATTTGTAAAGTTTGTAAGTCAAAGATTATCGCTAAACGATAATCATCTTTATTTCGTCCAAAGCTTGTATCAAAAATAAGAATCATGGTTTGTAATGTATAATATATGCAGTTTTTCTTTTAAAAATGTCGCATATAGAGGTCAATACCTCGCAATGAAATCATACGTTATCTAACACGTTCTTACGGTTAAGGACGGGTTATGACATGTGGTATCAGAGCGGTGGTCTTAGCGAACCAGGTTTGCATTAGTGTGTCTAACCGATAAGTCGTTAGGATACATTAGTAAGTCTGGACTTTGACCGGGTCTGATTTAAAAACCATTGCTTATCATTGTTGGTTAAAATTTATATGTAAATATTATGTAGTACTAATGGGTTAGTTGTTGTATGATAGATGTCGGGCTCAAAACTTGTTATCACATTCAGCGACTCCGAACCAGAATCTTCAGGTGGTGTTCCAGTCATTAACCTATCCGATGACGAAAATGATATCTTTGGGGAAGACTCACAAATTCCGGATGAACCAACTATAGAGAACCCGGAAAGTGAACCCGAGGAGGAAAGTGAACCCGAGGAGGAAAGTGAACCCGAGGAGGAAAGTGAACCCGAGGAAGAAATACAGGAAATTACAAAAGACGAGTTCGAACTAGGAAAGAAACGAAAGGCTAATGAATTAGAAAATTCAAATCCTGAGTTTAATAAGGATGATGTGGCACCAACTCCACTAGACACTACCACCCCTATTCCCGCTATTCCTATTCGTTCTATCCCGGCATCCAGTTCTTCAGTCCCACAGCCAAAATATAGGCAGACAGCCAGGATAAGCGTTAAGCGATTCTTTGAACCTAAACGTCCTAGAAAATAGACCAAACGATGCGCTGCCGTATTAAACCATGGGATCATATAATGTTTTGTATAATATTATTAGTGTGGTTTGCTTAATGTTCGATGTAAGATAAGCATATGTAAAATAGTGAAGTGTGAAATGCAATAATTTTCCATGGTTAAGTATTATTTAGATGGTAGTAATTGATTCTGTACTAAGCTATTAAGTATGGACATTAACGGGTAGGTACTACCCTAGATATAATTATAAAACGCTAATAAGAAGAAAAGGCTTTTATAATAATACCTGGTTCATATTATTAATAAGCTATAATGTACTGTAATTATACACTACATCTATAATATTCCATGTGAATAATTATTTTCTTTTCATTCTTATAGAAGAATATGGCGCGATTGAATCGAATGACGGAACAAGAAATCCAGGAACTCATCAATCAACGAGTGAACGACAGAATGTTATGGGTCGAGGCTGCAAGAGGTGCTGCAGTTAACCCAAATCCTCGTGTGGGGTGCACTTACAAAACTTTTCAAGCTTGCAAGCCCTCATCATTCAGTGGAACAGAAGGACCGATCGGTTTAACCCGATGGATAGAAAAGATGGAGACTGTGTTTAAAATCAGTGGTTGTGTTGAAAAGGACATGACCAAGTATGCATCATGCACTTTACAAGATAGTGCACTCACGTGGTGGAAAAATTATGTGAAGGCTGTAGGAGGAGATGTAGCTTATGATACTCCATGGGAAGAATTCAAAACAATGTTAATCAACGAATATTGTCCAAGGAACGAGGTTAGGAAGTTGGAAGATGAATTACGAAGTCTGAAGGTTATTGGTACTGAAATCACCAACTACAATCAGCGATTCATGGAATTAGTTTTGCTATGTCCTGAATTGGTTCCAACCGAAGAACGGAAAATTGAAATGTACAAAGATGGGTTGCCCAAAAAGGTCAAGGCAAATGTTACAGCATCGAAACCTAAGACAATTCATGAAGCTATAACCATGGCAAATGAGCTAATGGATCAGGTCATCATGGATAAGAAAGTATCCAATACTGATGTGAAGGTATCAGGTAACAAAAGAAAGTGGAATGGAAATTATGATCGAGGTAACCAACAACAATCTTTTAAGAAACAAGAAAACACGCAAGGTGCGGGTAGTGGTTTAAGCTTTGGTTATAAAGGACAAAATCCTTTATGCAACCGATGCCACAAACATCACTCTGGTTACTGTAATGTGGTATGCAACAAATGTAATCGAAAGGGTCATCTTGCTGAAGATTGTAGGGCTCTCGTTACAAATGGTACCAAGACTCCTGCCACCAATGCAAATAGAACTGCTTTGGCTACCATTACTTGTTATGGGTGTGGAAAACAAGGTCACTATAAGAGCCAGTGCCCGAATCCAGAGAAAAATATCGGACCTGCACGAGGGAGAGCATTTGTTATTAATGCTAGAGAGGCGTGTGAAGACCCGGAGCTTGTTACGGGTACGTTTACCATTAATAACTTATCCGCATCTATTATATTTGATACTGGTGCTGATAGAAGTTACGTGTGTAGAGACTTTCACGCTAAATTGAATTGTTCATCATTACCTCTAGATGCTAAGTACATGATTGAGTTAGCTAATGGTAAACTAATTAAAGCAGATAAAATTTGCCGTGATTGTAAAATAAATTTAGCCGGAGAAACATTTAAGATTGATTTGATACCCGTAGAATTAGGAAGTTTTGATGTAATAGTCGGCATGGACTGGATGTCCAAAATAGGAGCCGAAGTTGTATGCGCCAAGAAGGCAATTCGCATTCCTCGTAAGAATAAAACGCCAGTAATGATTTATGGAGAGAAGGGTAACTCAAAGCTAAAACTCATTAGTTATTTGAAAGCTCAAAAGTGCTTGAAGAAAGGGTGCTATGCTATCTTAGCACATGTTAATAAAGTCGAAAAGAAAGAAAAAGAGAAGTGCATCAATGACGTGCCTGTGGCAAGAGATTTTCCTGAAGTATTTCCGGAAGAGTTGCCAGGATTACCTCCATTTAGATCTGTAGAATTTCAAATAGATCTTGTACCAGGAGTTGCACCGGTTGCCCGTGCTCCATATAGACTTGCACCGTCCGAGTTAAAAGAACTTCAGAGTCAGTTAAAAGAATTACTGGATCGTGGATTCATACGACCAAGTACTTCACCGTGGGGAGCTCCAATTTTATTCGTCAAGAAGAAAGACGGATCTTTCCGAATGTGTATAGATTATCGTGAATTAAATAAGTTAACTATCAAGAATCGGTATCCACTACCGAGAATTGACGACTTATTTGATCAACTCCAAGGATCATGTGTGTACTCAAAAATTGACCTAAGATCGGGCTATCATCAATTACGTGTCAAAGAAGAAGATATACCGAAAACTGCTTTTCGGACACGCTACGGCCATTACGAATTTTTGGTTATGCCGTTTGGATTGACGAATGCGCCAGCTGTATTCATGGACCTCATGAATCGAGTTTGTAGTCCATATTTAGATAAGTTTGTTATCGTTTTCATTGATGATATTCTTATCTATTCCAAGAGTGAGCAAGAGCATGAGCAGCATGTAAGGTTGATATTAGAGTTGTTAAGAAAAGAACAGCTATATGCTAAATTTTCTAAATGTGCTTTCTGGTTGAAAGAAGTGCAATTTCTTGGCCACGTTGTTAGTAGCAAAGGAATTCAGGTTGATCCAGCAAAAATTGAAGCCATTGAAAAATGGGAGACTCCTAAGACACCAACGCAGATACGCCAATTTTTGGGTTTAGCCGGTTATTATAGAAGGTTTATTCAAGATTTTTCCCGAATAGCTAAGCCGTTGACAGCATTAACGCAAAAAGGGAAGAAATACGAATGGACCTCGGAGCAGGAGAACGCATTTCAATTACTGAAGAAGAAGTTAACTACGGCGCCTATTTTATCGTTACCTGAAGGGAACGATGATTTTGAAATATATTGTGACGCTTCGCGACAAGGTTTTGGTTGTGTTCTTATGCAACGAAAGAAAGTTATTGCATACGCATCTCGACAATTGAAGATTCACGAGCGGAATTATACGACGCATGATCTAGAACTGGGAGCAGTCGTGTTTGCATTAAAGATATGGAGACACTACTTATATGGGGTTAGATGCACTGTGTTTACTGATCATAAAAGTCTTCAACATATTTTCGATCAGAAACAGCTGAACATGAGGCAACGTAGGTGGGTCGAGCTGATAAACGACTACGATTGTGAGATTCGCTATCATCCCGGGAAAGCGAATGTAGTGGCTGACGCATTAAGCAGAAAGGAACGAGAACCAATTCGAGTACGAGCGATGAACATAAAAATTCGCATGAATCTCAACTCACAAATCAAAGAAGTTCAACGAGAAGCACTTACTAAAGAAAATATAGGAAATGAAATAATGAAGAAGTATGAGAAGCAACTCGTTATGCGGGAAGATGGAATTCGATATTTTGCAAATCGTATTTGGGTACCGAAGTTGGGTGGATTAAGGAAGTTGATATTGAACGAGGCACATAAGACAAGATATTTGATACATCCTGGAGTTGGAAAGATGTACCAAGATCTTAAGACGCATTATTGGTGGCCTAATTTAAAGACAGACGTTGCAACATATGTTGGGGAATGTTTAACTTGTTCCAAAGTCAAAGCAGAACACCAGAAGCCGTCAGGGTTACTTCAACAACCAGAAATTCCAGAATGGAAATGGGACGGTATTACCATGGATTTCATCACGAAGTTACCAAAGACTGCCTGGGGATACGACACCATTTGGGTAATTGTTGATCGTCTTACCAAATCTGCACATTTCTTGCCTATAAAGGAAACAGATAGAATGGAGAAATTATTACGATTATATATAAAGGAAATAGTTTCAAGGCATGGAATACCTATTTCCATTATATCTGATCGTGATAGTAGATTTACCTCAAAGTTCTGGCAATCACTACAGGAGGCACTAGGAACTCGTTTGGATATGAGTACCGCATATCATCCGCAAACGGACGGGCAGAGTGAAAGAACAATTCAGACCCTTGAAGACATGCTCAGGGCATGTGTGATCGATTTTGGAAACGGATGGGATAAGTATCTACCATTAGCAGAATTCTCGTATAATAATAGTTATCATGCGAGCATTAAAGCTGCACCATTCGAAGCATTGTACGGAAGGAAGTGTAGATCTCCTATCTGTTGGAATGAAGTAGGAGATCGACAATTAACTGGTCCCGAGATCATACATGAAACTACTGAAAAGATAGTACAAATCAAAGAGAGATTGAAAACAGCCCGTAGTCGCCAAAAGAGCTACGCCGATGTCCGAAGGAAACCATTAGAGTTTCAGATCGGTGACATGGTTATGCTAAAGGTGTCACCTTGGAAAGGTGTAATACGTTTCGGTAAAAGAGGTAAACTGAACCCAAGATATGTAGGCCCGTTCAAGATCATCGAACGCATTGGACCGGTAGCTTATCGACTCGAGTTACCGCAACAACTCGCCGGAGTACATAATACCTTTCACGTCTCGAACCTTAAGAAGTGTCTTGCCAAGGAAGACCTCACCATTCCTCTTGAAGAAATCCATGTCGACGAGAAACTACAATTCATCGAAGAACCAATCGAAATCATGGATCGTGAAGTTAAACGGCTCAAGCAGAGCAACATACCGATCGTTAAGGTTCGTTGGAATGCTCGAAGGGGTCCCGAGTTTACTTGGGAATGAGAGGATCAAATGAAACAAAAGTATCCACACTTGTTTCCCGATGACGCAAAATAGGTACAATTTTAAAATTTCGGGACGAAATTTATTTAACGGGTAGGTACTGTAATGACCCGCACTTTTTCGATCATTCTATATTCATAAGATTAATATTTACATAAATTAAACCTTACCAACATGACAAGCAATCCAAATTGTTGAGACTTATGTCTTCAAAAAGAGTTTTACACAACGTTTGACCGTTCAATTTGACCGATGATATCACGAACTATATAACATACGATAATTATACGTTTATGTATATATATGTATTTATATATATTTAACATGATCTAAGGATGTTTAACATCTCATTGGGTACTAATAACAATGAATTATAAGTATATTTTGAAACTACTAACTTAAGTTTTCAAAACGATAACTATACGTAACGTTCTTCGACATAAATACTTATAACCTATAATACTTATACATGCATCGTATAGATATGTATTTTATCACTTTTAAAGGGCTTACATACATAAAACAATATAAGTATATTTACAAAAGATAGCTATATTTGAATCCTCGTTCCGTTTTCTCAAAGATTTCTACACGTATATCTAGGGTATATGTACCCGTATCATACGCAGCTTCTAGATGTATTTACTATTGGTATATACCAATAAAAATCTGCTCCTTAGCAGCCTTAAATGATTAAGAAACATGTGGAACCAACCATTTGTCAAGTAGCATGAATTATTTAGCAAGAAAACAAAGTTAGGTATCTTTTTTTTCCTTTATAACCTAAAAACATTTTTATGCATGCACACCATTTCTTCACCCCATTTTCTCATACTTACACTTCTATTTCTCTCTCAAAATACTCTTAACTTCATACTTGATCATCTCCAAGCATTTTCCCCATCATTTAGCTTCAAAAACAACACTTAAACCTCATAAGAAAACCTTACAAAAACACTTCAAGAAATCCTTCCAAGAACACCAACTTACTTCCAATCTTTCATCCACTTCCATCACCCTTTTGGTTCTAGGTTCTTACTCCTCTTTTACAGCAACCTTGTCCAAGGAACTTGAGGTAGAATCTATGTTCATAACCGTATTCGATTCATATATATATAGCTATCTTATTTTGTGGTATAAAAGTTTAACAACAAGAACATAGTTTGAAAGTTTTCAAACTTGTTTGCAAACTAAATAGATCCTTCTAACTTAACTTTTAAAATACTTCAAGACCTGTAATATATCTTAAATATATGCTAATTTAACAAGGTATAACTTGGTATCTCAAAGAACACCTTAAAAACTGAATTTACGACATCAGAGTGCAACCGGGGGCTGTTTTGGGTTGGATAATTAAAAACCATCTTAAACTTTGAATTGGAGGTTTATTTTCTGGAAAAATGATTTTTACTATAAATATGATAACACATAAAAATTTCATGATTTAACTCAAAGTATAAGTATTTTTAGAAAAATAATCATTTAAGGTTGTTTACATGATGGAAAATGATTAACTTCATAAGTTTCACTAAAGTTTGACCTATGACCTGTGATTTCGAATACAAACTAAGGTATTTACAGTTCATAGTCTTAAAGAGGGACTCGATCCAAGGAAGTGGCAAGTTGAATCAACGAAAACGGAGTTGTAACGAAGAAACTATGACCAAAACGAGATCGGATATCTAAGACTAGTTTAGCTACGAAAATAATTGGAGAAAATTAAATAAATCACATCTTTTTAAAATAACATGATATTTTATATATATGTACTCATAATTTAATTTTATATGGTTCAGGATCACCCGTAAACAATACGAGAAGATTAATCATAAGATCCCATGATTGTACGCAACATGTCATTTGACAACACCGGTACTTTATGTACGCAACACGTCATTTGACAACACCGGTACCATGGGTCAAGATTAATCTCGACCAATACATATACGATGGGGTTTTATTTATTTCGTTGGGGGTTTTATTTATTTCATTGCGGGTATATTAAACATCTAAAAATGAACCATTAAAATTGAATTACTAACAACAAACTGCTAACTACGGACTAAGGAATTATTAAAAGTATTAAAAGTATAACAAGTATATATATGTGACGTTTGTTTAAAAAGAAAAGGTATTAATATATTATATATGGATAGGTTCGTGATATCAACCGGAGACCAAGTCAAATTATATATATCTTCAAGACGAAAGTGAGTATATAGTCCCACTTTTAAACTCTAAATATTTCGGGATGAGAATACATGTATTTTATGTTTTACGTTATGGACACAAGTAACTGAAAAATATATTCTACGTTGAGTTGTACCACTGGCATACTTCCCTGTAGCTTGGTAACTAATATTTACAGCGGTATTGTAAACGCGAATCCTGTTGATAGATCTATCGGGCCTGACAACCCCAACCGGACTGGACGACCAGTATTCAACGGTTGCACAGTACTTCGTTTTGTGACTACACTTGGTACGGTGTAGTAAGATTTCATATTAAAGGGAATATGCGACGTGATTAAATGTTAAGTATGGTTACCAAGTGCTCAACCACTTAGAATATTTTTATGAAAATGTTTATATATGAAATCTTGTGGTCTATATATATATATTGCTGCCGGCACTAAACCTATATCTCACCAACTTTATGTTGACGTTTTAAACATGTTTATTCTCAGGTGATAATTAGAAGCTTCCGCTGCATTATGTTGAATTTGAGCAGGATCTTGCGTACGCATATTTGTGTCAAAAATAAAACTGCATATCCAAGAACTTGTGTTGTAAAATATGCTAGAAATCGTGTTGTTATCATCATTTGTAAAGTTTGTAAGTCGAAGATTATCGCTAAACGATAATCATCTTTATTTCGTCCAAAGCTTGTATCAAAAATAAGAATCATGGTTTGTAATGTATAATATATGCAGTTTTTCTTTTAAAAATGTCGCATATAGAGGTCAATACCTCGCAATGAAATCATAGGTTATCTAACACGTTCTTACGGTTAAGGACGGGTTATGACAATTAAATTGGAGGATGCACTCTGGGCTTTTAGAACAGCCTACAAAACTCCAATTGGAACCACACCTTTTAAACTCGTTTAAGGAAAAGCATGTCATCTTCCAGTAGAAATTGAACACAAAGCATTTTGGGCTTTGAAGACATGTAATCTTGACTTACATGAAGCTGGACGTTTACGATTAAGTCAACTAAATGAATTAGAAGAATTAAGACATGAAGCATACGAAAATTCGTTAATCTATAAGGAAAGAACGAAGAAATGACATGATAAAAGAATCAGAAGTTCAAAAGAATTTAAAGAAGGAGACAGAGTTCTTCTTTTCAATTCACGATTCAAGCTATTTCCTGGAAAAATTGAAATCAAGATGGTCTGGACCATTCATAGTCAAAAGAGTTTTCCCATATGGAACAATAGAGTTAATAAATTCAAATGGGATTGAATTTAAAGTTAATGGTCACAGAGTTAAACATTACGTACATGATCCGATGGAAGTTGACAACGAAGTTAATCACAATTTCAACACCACAGCTAACTAAGTGTGGGGAGGTTCGAATCTTTTTAGGGTAATATATATTTCTGTTAGAGTTAGATTTCTGTTTTCTTGTAGTTCTCGAGAATGGAATCCGAATGGCCTTTCCCTAGCAGACCCTAAAGAACTAGTCTTCTCCTCCCATTCTGAATTTTTATTTTTTTAGGTTTTACGAGATGAAGAATTCCTGTGATCTGAACCATGGTCTAATGCTACACGCTTTGATCACTAAACGTAATAATGACACACTTCTGAGTAACCTGGTATCAGTAATAAGAGCCAAATTAGACGGAGTAAGAAAAGAACTCAGAAACAAAAATAATAAGTTACAATTTGGTAAAGGAAAATCAAAATCCGCAGCTAAAAGAAGAGCACGACACCTTGAAAGATGTCACAAATGCGGAAAATGGTCACACGAAGGAAAATGCTCGACGAATCAGACATATTCTAATGCCGAGTTCGTTACTTTATGTAGAGAAGGACCGTTCATATGTTTCGAAGAAAAATCGTTGAATGCTCGAGGTTATGCCAATGTAGCTATGGAAAACCAATTAGTCCGACTATCTTATGAGTGGGTTAAAGCAGGTCACTGAGAATTCTATCTCACAGGTAAGTATGTACAGTTTTTATCTTTATTTTTATTGCTTTTAACATTTTGATAATAAACGCTAAATTGTTCGCTATAAAGTATTAAATTGATACTCAATAAAATTAGGTTTTGCAACCGAAATTATTGATATCATACAAAAATTTATTACATCACTGCGAAATTTACCGTTTATTCTTAAGATAAAAATATCTTTAATCAATCAACCCAAAATATTTCAGAAATTCGTCAGGAGTAAAACTAGGTCGTTGAACCGAAATTACTTTACCGAAAAGAGGGGCGTATATTTTTGATAATATTCGATTGATTAAAATGGGATAAAAGACCAAAAAAAATTTAATTTTAATTGTTACCATGTTTTTAAAATTAATATTTATAAATTAAATTAATATTGTGAACTTTTTAAAATCAATATATTTAAGTTTGTAAATATTTGAAGAAAAAAAATTTATATTTTTAATATAAGTTTGTATGTATAAAAACAAAATTATAATATAAATTTGGTGTGAAATTTTAATTTTAATAATATGAATTTTTAATTTTATGCATTTTAAATTTAAGTTTGGTGTGAATTTAAAAACAAAAATTTACTTTATTTCGTTAAGTTAAAAATTGATTCTTAAAATTCGTCGTGAGTTGAAAACTAGGTCGTTGAACCGAAATTGCTCTACCCAAGGGAGGGACGAGAACTTTTATTATCATTATTTTTAATCTTATTGAATTAAAGTAAGCCAAAAACATTAAAAAATCCAAAAATCTTTGCTTTTAAAACAACCGCGTTTAAAAATGACAAAATTTTAAAATTTTGTTAAGGGACGGATTAGGACAACGATCCGAAACGCCCTCATCCTAAAAAGAAACAAAATTTTAATTTTTAATTATTTATATGTTTTATTAGTAAAGGTTTTTATTTAAAAAAAAAGAAGCTAAAAGTACTGTACCCGGACTCCATGCGATCGCATGGAGTTTGGCCTATGAAGCCATGCGATCGCATGGAGCTGAATTTCAGGCCAGGATCAAAAAGGCAGTTGAGTCTGTTCTTCACACCACCACACACACAAACACCCGAAAATACTCCCAAAACCTCTCAATTTTCATCAAATTTTCACCAAATGCAACCAAATTTCTTGCTACAATTCGCTCTAAACATGAATTTGATAAGGAGTTTATCAAGAAGGGTAACAATTTCACTCCTAAACCTCTTTAAATTTGATTTTTAGTGTTCTTGAGCTATATTTTACCTAATTTGATTTTGTTAATTTCTAGTATAATTAGAGTTAAATTGTTAGTATATTATGCATGTATAACCTAGATTGATGCTATTTAACATGATTTGAAGCCAAAAACTTCAAAATTTTTAGAAATCTAGAGTTTGTGTTCTTGAGCAATGTAGGGCTTTTTGATATAAACACGTTATGGCCAATTTTTGTCATGAATTATTGCTAAATTAAGTAGTGAAACATGTTTAGGTAGCTAAATGATCCAAACTTTGATCCTAAACATGATTTTTGAAGATTAAAGTGGACTTTTTAGGTATAAAATTCATGAACTTGATTAAATTGGTGTAATTGCCATTTGAGACTTGTTTAATTACTAGTAAAGGTTGTTTTAACATGTTATTTGAGTTGAATGCTTATGAACTTTGTAAACATTTTCATATATGCTTATTTGAAAAAGTGTACAATTGTTAAAATTGTGAAAATTGCGTATACGTTTAATTTTGATTTAACATGTTATTGTAATTATGTTAATTTGTTATTTTGCTAACACTAATGCATATTTGTATGCACAAAATTTGTGTTTAATGTGTTTTGCAGAGATTTGCTAATACTAAAACTGGAGGTTCATCATCATCATCTAGACGACCTGCTCCAAAACCTGAACCCGAAATGCAATACGAGCCTGAACCGGAACAACAACAAGAACCACAACAACAGCCTGATCAACACGTACCTTATTATGATTCGCTACAATTTGTTGATGCCTTTATAGTATTTCCGATGCATCCGCCAGTAGAATACCCAACGATTCCTGAACACACGTTGCATCCTAATCTGAGATTCGATAGAAGCTGGAGAGATTACCCATCATATCAAAGTAACAAATTCAAACTGATACCGAAAATTGTAGAAGTGCCAAGGGTAATCGATTGGGATCCTTTGGAAAGGGTCCAACTAGCTAACTCAGTTAGGCAGCATCTGATCCAAAGGTATGGCAGTTCTTCTTTTACCGATTGGGAACGTCTATTCACCATTCGTAGACCTGTATATAAGGAATGGTGTGTTGAGCTCATGAGTACTATAGCATTAAATGTAGATATAGATAGATTAGATGATAGAAGTTTTCTTAGGTTTATACTTGGCCGTAGGATGTACAGGATGTCCATGCTGGACATGGCCAGGGCATTACAAATATATACTACTAGTGAATTACTACTACCCGATTGTATGAATTTGATTTATCGTGGTGAAAAGGTAGATAGGAATTTTGACGCGAACGCCGTCTGGAGTCGTATGTCAAACTATAATGTTTTTACGCTAGGAGGAAAACACTCCTACTTACATATTAACAAAGCCGAGCTTCGTATAATTCATAGATTTCTGGCTTACTCGATTACACAGAGAGGTCACAATAAGGAGAAAATGACCTTACATGATTTATTTTACCTAAAGCGTATTCGAGACCCAAGAAGCTTTGTTAATATCCCCTACTGTGTTGGTTTTTATTTATCTAAGATGGTGGAAGGAATACAGGAAGGGGGAATAATAGGAGGAGGTATTTTTGTTACTCTCATTGGAGAGTATTTGGGTGTAGATAGGAACCAAGGGGGTCCACTTTTGAAATGTAGGAAACAGGTTGAGCCTTTAGGATTGAAGGTCTATCAGGGTGCTAAGGTATTAAAGAGCAGACGCAACCAGCCAGTACCCTATGAAGGTAGTCATTCTCAGGTAGAGAGAGTTTCAGATGAGGAAATGGAGGAAGCGGATGACATTAGGGATGTCATTAAGGAGGCTATGACTGACGTCTACCAGCGTGTAGACGAGGTAGATATGACAAACGGGGAGAGATTTAGTCGGATGGAGCAGTGGCAAGCCCGGAATGATTACGAGCATTCCAGGCAATGACAGCATGATTGTGACGACCCGGGAATTTCTGACCAAATTTAAACTTGATCTTTATATGATTTCGACACGATAAGCAGAGTCTGTAATGTTGAAACCTTAAAAACTTTGAACTGTGTTTAATATATTCAATTGACCTTCGACTACTCCTGATGATTCACGAACAATTGTGTGTAAATAGATATGGTTATTATATTAATATAGGTATTATTACTCTCATTACTATTATCAAATATCAAATAAATAATTAATATCAATATCAATATTATGAATATTATTTTATAATACCTAGATATAAAATTCAATACATTTAAATTGTTATATTTTATTATTATTACTAATACTATTAATATCATTATTCTTATGGTTAATAGAAAAACTATGATTTTATTTATTATTAGGATAATTATTATTATTATTTTATTACCATTAAAAATAATTATTTTTATTATTATTATTATTATAAAAATAATGCAAATTATTGTTAGTATCATTAATAATATTATCAGTATTACTATTTTTTTTTTGTTATTATCATTATTATTATTATTGTTATTAAAATAATTATATTTTTTATTTAATATAATTAGTACATGGTAATTATTGATAAAATCAGACAGAGACAAATTCAGTTGAATATAGCCATCATCTGTTTATAACTTTTGTTCCTGTCTCCTATTCGATTACCAGTTGGATTGAACTTCAAGCATAAAACAAAAATTAGTTACATGTATTTATCTGTTTATTATTTTTATGTCCTGATTGAAAAACAAAACGTACTTCTTGTCTGTGAATTTCTAAAACACCGATTTCACAAAATCAATTAAGATCAAATTCACTGTTAAATCAGGTAAGTATTAACATTATATACATATCCACTTTCACAATTCGAAGATCAAAATAGAAAAATAAGAGAAATAACCCACGACTTATATTCTTACAACTCATTATTTTTTTTCCTCTATCACTTATATCACCACTTGAGTTTCTATTATTGCTACTAACCGTAAACCCACTTACATAACCTGCTGCTACTCGAAACATTCTAGTCGATTTTCCTGTGTAAGATAGATCGAAACCCACCTGGGTATAATGTTGTTCGACCATATAAAACCAAACATCATATTCATCAATCATCACCACCAAACTGAAACTGCTGCGTGTTTTCTTTTTCTTCTGTTTCTATTGCAGTCGTAAGCCACAAAAGAAACCACATCCAAAACCCATTTAATTTCAATATAACTACTACTTGTCACTTGCTTTCTGTTTTTGCATAAATACCACCACGTGACATTTTTGTTTCCTTTTTCTTGATAGGTAACGAAGGGTATAACAACGAAAAGAAAGATGGATGTTGACTGCTGCAACCTACTCCGTAACTACTCTACAATTTGCTAGTTCTCTTTATGTACCTATTACCATTATATTCGAGTATGACCACAACATCGCAGCCCCACTTCAACCACTAAATCAAATAAATCACTTGATGAATATTAAAGCAAAAGGAACAACTTGTGTGATATTCTTTTCTTCATAATGGCCGACCCACAATGGGTCCTAAGGTGACGTTTTTTATTTATTTATTCGATGATGAAGACTTTCGGTGGGACTATAGTAGGTCAGCCAAATACAATTAATCTTCTATCCCACCTGCAAAATACCGAATCCTTATTCTACTTAGCTACTGGACTCCTTTTAATGGTGGGCCGTGATTATTTAAATTACTGGGCCGTAGTTGTTTATTGTTGCTAAGCCATAATTATCTAGCCTTTTTAATGTGGCCCGCGAACTCATTGTTGCTGTTGGACGTATACAGAAACGAAGTTGATGAGTTTGAAGATGATGTAAACCGTGGTGGTGATGGTTAATGATAGATGATTGGGTGTTGTTGAAGAGATGAACCCTAGTATTGATAAAGATGATGTATAGGTGATGATGATTATGGTAGTGGTGGTCTTTGATTTAGTTGAACTATGCTAATCGTATGAAGGTGGCAATATGAGGAAGTAAACGATGATTATGATTATGCAATCATAATTATGATTCTGAGATGTAAGTTACGAGTAATGATGATGAGTTACGAGAGATGATGATGATTATGACCGTGATTTCATGTTAGATGATGATGATGACAGTTTCTTGTATATTAAATAACTAAACCTTTGATGTTTTTACAAGAAACAAAATTGGTTTAGTGGTTGAGTGCGTATTGGGTAGAGAAGAGGTCCTGAGTTCGAACCAACCAAGGCTGTTCCAAATTATTTATTTCTTTTTGTTGTTGGGCCGCCATTTCACAAATCCTAAGTTGGGCCGTGAGTGTTTGTTGTACCTGTTGGGCCGTGGTTGTGTAGTTGGGCCGAGATTCAAGTTATAATTAAATGATGGGGATTAGTCTTAGAAAAACTACACTTGATGAATGGTATGGGTGTTTGTGTGGTGAGCGAGAGGTCCAGGGATCGAGCCTCGTCTGAGGCATTTTTATTTTTTAGGAGAAAGCTTTAAAGGTTGTACTCTATTCTATTATTATTATTATTATTATTGTTATTAAGGTTATTGTTACTATTATTATTATTATTATTACTATTATATTAATATCATCTTTAAGGATATTACTAGTATTATCATTATGATTAAGACTATCATTATTATTATTATTATTATTATTTTCATAACAAATAAATATTATGTATATGTAAAAGTAAACTTATATTAATACTACATATAATTATATATTGAGCATATTTTTATAACAAATTATTGAATTATATATATATATATATATATATATATATATATATATATATATATATATATATATATATATATATATATATATATATATATAATCATATGTATAAATATTAATTACTTTAAATATATATACAAAATAAATATAGATAACATGTAATTTAATATATAAAATATACATAAAATATATATATTAATTAGAATTTATAATAAACTTCATAAAACTACAACACTTAATATATAAATATGATAAGATTAATAAATAAAATTATTTGATTACTATTATATGTGTTAATATACATAATTGATATAGGTTCGTGAATCCGAGGCCAACCCTGCATTGTTCAGTTGTTCAATATAGTCATATGTATTTTTACTACAAAATACATTAGGTGAGTTTCATTTGCTCACTTTTTAAATGCTTTTGCAATATATATTTTTGGGACTGAGAATACATGCACTGTTTTATAAATGTTTTACAAAATAGACACAAGTAATCGAAACTACATTCTATGGCTGGATTATTAAACCGAATATGCCCCTTTTTAGTCTGGTAATCTAAGAATTAGGGAACAGACACCCTAATTGACGCGAATCCTAAAGATAGATCTATCGGGCCCAACAAGCCCCATCCAAAGTACCGGATGCTTTAGTACTTCGAAATTTATATCATATCCGAAGGAGGATCTCGGAATGATGGGGATATTCTTATATGCATCTTGTGAATGTCGGTTACCAGGTGTTCACCATATGAATGATTATTTTTGTCTCTATGCATGGGACGTATATTTATGAGAACTGGAAATGAAAATCTTGTGGTCTATTAAAATGATGGAAATGTTTATTTATGTTAAACTAATGAACTCACAAACCTTTTGGTTGACACTTGAAAGCATGTTTATTCTCAGGTACGAAAGAAATCTTCCGCTGTGCATTTACTCATATTAGAGATATTACTTGGAGTCATTCATGACATATTTTAAAAGACGTTGCATTCGAGTCTTTGAGTTCATCAAGATTATTATTAAGTCAATTATATTTGGATATATTATGAAATGCTATACATGCCTGTCAACTGTCGATGTAACGAAAGTTTGTCTTTTAAAAATGAATGCAATTTTGTAAAATGTATCATATAGAGGTCAATTACCTCGCGATGTAATCAACTGTTGTGAATCGTTTGTAATCGATATGGACTTCGTCCGGATAGATTAGGATGGGTCTCTACAATGATAGATGGGACTATCATCAGCATCAGATTATGAGCCGGCTGTCATCTCAGGATCACTATGTTTCGACCCGACCCGCTTACTATCCTCCACACCAGCCCGAGATGAGACCACCATATACTCTCTACAACTCTAAACAGGCCTACCAGTACACCTATCACCAACCATGGAATCCGGACGACGACATGAACTGGAACCCCTATCCAGATTGATATAGTTCCAGTTGGTGATTTCTATGATTTTTATTATTTATTATTTTTATTTATTTATGTTTAAACATATGATATTGTGATACATTAATGTATTGTTTAATATTTTTATTATTTTGTACTAATATTTCATATTTGATTTGAAAGTGGGATTTTAAGTCTCATTTCAAATTACCATGCATGTTTATATTTGTATGTATGTATATTGTCAATTGTACACAACAGCGTAAAACAGCGCATTTTCAAAGGCTGGCATTAAGTTCAGCAAAAGCTACTAATTTTGACGACAAAACGAAAAACAAATGTGATGTAACAACAAGACGGAATGAATAAATGATGTGTACCATTTATCATTCAACAAACAAACGCCAATATGTTTGGAAACTTTGGTAAAATTTAATCATTTTTCTACGCTAATCACCCTCAATAATTTAAATTGTTACTAATTTCTTGCAAATGAGGGCATTGCAAGATCTTAAGTGTGAGAAGGGGTTAAATTCTTTCGGATTTTTAATTTTAAATTTAAACACTTGGTTACCATTAAAAATTCTAGTAACGCAGTAGTTGTATTAGAATCTAGTGCTCTCTGATAATAAAGAACAACCCTAGTCTTATATACTGACTACCCAATTATAGTAAAATTTTTCAAAATTTTCAATTAAATGAATTCAAAATCATGTTTATACATATTTATGAACGATAAAACTAGGTGTCAACACCAAAATTATTGTTACCTCAGAAAGGACATAAATTGAGAAACAAACCAAAATGTTAGAATTTATTTAAAATGGAATAGAGGACAATAAAAAGGAAAATAAAAGCCAAGTGTGGGAAAAATTTACCAAGTTATTTAAAAACATATATCACATATTTTTGTACAAATAATTGAAGATACTTTTGTTTTGGACAAAATTAACCATTTTACCCGGTAAATTGTAAGATATTTGAAAGAAAGATGGATCTACACGATGAATCAATTCCATCATTAAAAGGAAGTAAAGTCTTCCGAAAAAGACACGCGCTTCTTGATTTAGGTCAGGAAGTTATCGTCCAGACCAGCTGTAGGTTGACGAAAAATCTAGAAAAGTCATCACTAAAATCAGCAGGAAATCCACGGACCTCAACATCAAACAGGGTCGCCAAGTGGTCAGACTTATCCTAACCATGAGAGGATCTGTCTCGTAAAATGGGGAGGACGCCGTGCAAATTAGCTTGATAAGACTAATGAATCAGACCCCCATAAAGGATAATCTCCTTGAAAGATCAAAAATCAGCTTTTAAGACTGATATTACTCAATCCTTGAGATTGAATTTTAAAGATTGAGAATTACAAACTCATGGAATTCGATGATATCTAAACTCGAGCTTGAACGAGAAAATATTTTGATCAAAATTACAAACTGATTTGTTTTCTGAAAACCTATTTTCAATGCATTCATTACTATTGAACGTAAAATCCTGAGAATTCATCAGAATTCATTAGGTCACCTGAACCAAATCGGGTGTCAACCGTAAGAACGGTGGTTGCATAGCATGGTGGAAGACAGGACCTTGTGCCAGACCGAAAAATTATAAGGGTGAGCTTTACTATTGCTCCTACAAAGGATAGTAATTGCATCCGACACGTTATAGACCATAATTAAAAGCATGTCAGGGGACATTGCCTTAACAGTTGCTTGTTCAACGCTTTCCTTTACAATCGGACGGTAGTTTACCTAAAGTAATATACAGAGCAAGTAAACTGGATGTGTTTCTTTCCTAATACAAGGTTAGCAAGTGGGTGACACAAAACCGCAAGTTTTAAGCTAAAATTTTCAAATCTGAAACCCACCAAACCCACAAAAACATTTTGCAAACACTGGTGAAGGATTATTCCGGAAAACTTATCTAGGGTAAAAGCTAGATCGTATTTTCAAAAGATCAAATGTTTTCATAAAGATCCAATTTCCTAAAGGATCTAAATTTTCATAGTCATGTGGGACTGTAAACCATAACGTTACTATCATTGTTCATACCGCCGTATAGAAATCACTGATGTACAAAGTGTGAAGAATAAAGAAGTGATTCTAGTATTTTTATTTCAAGACTATATTGCTTGAGGACAAGCAACGCTCAAGTGTGGGAATATTTGATAATGCTAAAAATGAACATATATTTCATAGCATTATCCCTCAAGAAAGACAAGCTTTTAGTTACAATTGTTCTATTTACAAGTGATATTCGTTTAAATAATAAAATGTGAAGACAAAAGACAGATTCGACGAATTGAAGACGCAAACGACCAAAAAGCTCAAAAGTACAAAGTACAATCAAAGTGGTTCAAACTATTGGTGAGAAACGTCTCGAAATTACAAGAGTACAAGACGCAAAACGCAAAATACAAGATATTAAATTATACGCAAGGACGTTCGAAAAACCGGAACCGGGACCAGAGTCAACTCTCAACGCTCGACGCAACGGACTAAAAATTAATAACTAAATATAATATTTAAATAATTCTTAAAATTATTTATATATTATATTTAGTTATTAATCCGTCGGCAAGCTAGGAAACAAAGTCACATGAGCTGGAAAAAGTGGCCATGCGATAGCATGGCCTGGAAGAGCAAATTCCGTGCGATCGCATGGCAGTAGGTACCAGGCCACATCTATAAATTTCGCAGTTTTTGGTCGAATATTATCATCTTTTTCTTTCCTTTCTCTCAACGTAAACATATATATATATATATATATATATATATATATATATATATATATATATATATATATATATATATATATATATATATATATTATAATTTTAATTTTAATTTAATTTTAATTTTAATTCTAATAATAAGGGTATGTTAGCGAATGTTGTAAGGGTGTAAGTCGAAATTCTGTTCGTGAAACGCTATGCTATTTTTAATCATTGTAAGTTATGTTCAACCTTTTTAATTTAATGTCTTGTAGCTAAGTTATTATTATGCTTATTTAATGCCGAAGTAATCGTGATGTTGGGCTAAATATTAAAATTGGGTAATTGGGTTTTGTACCATAATTGGGGTTTGGATAAAAGAACGACACTTGTAGAAATTAGACTATGGGCTATTAATGGGTTTTATATTAACTAAACAATACCTCGTTAATTTAATATATAGACTTATAATTTGACGTATTTATATATAACCACACACTCTTGACTGGGCACGGTGGGCGGGATATCTATAAATACCAATAATTGTTCATTTTACCGGACACGGAACTGGATTAATAGTTAATAGACTTGTTGAAACAGGGGTGGATTACATTCAAGGGTAATAGGTGTAATTGTTAATAAAGTAGTAAAACCTTGGTTTACACGCAGTAGATAACCTGGTGTATTCATTAAATAAAGTATTAAGACCTTGTTACAATTCGAATTCCCAATTAGTTGGAATATTTGACTTCGGGAATAAGAATAATTTGACGAAGACTTCCGCATTTTATGATTATGACTGATGGACTATTATGGACAAATCCGTATGGACATATCGAATAATCCAGGACAAAGGACAATTAACCCATGGTAATAAAACTAAAATCAACACGTCAAACATCATGATTACGGAAGTTTAAATAAGGATAATTTATATATTTCATATTTAATTGCACTTTTAATTATCGCACTTTTATTTATTGTCATTTTATTTAATTGCACTTTTAATTATCATTATCTTTAATTATCGCAATTTTATTTTATCGCACTTTTATTTATCACAATTTCATTATCGTTATTTACTTTACGCTTTAAATTAAGTCTTTTATATATTTAATACTTTACATTAGGTTTTAACTGTGACTAAAGTTTTAAAATCGACAAACCGGTCATTAAACGGTAAAAACCCCCTTTTATAATAATAATACTACTTATATATATTTTTGTATTTTTACAATTATAAGTTAAAAATATAGCGTTAAACTTGGCTAAGTCTCCCTGTGGAACGAACCGGACTTACTAAAAACTACACTACTGTACGATTAGGTACACTGCCTATAAGTGTTGTAGCAAGGTTTAGGTATATCCACTCTATAAATAAATAAATCACTTGTGTAAAATTGTATCGTATTTAATAGTATTTTCTTGTAAAAATTATAACTATTTTATACACCACCTCGCACACATCAAGTATTTTTGGTGCCGCTGCCGGGGAACAGTCAAACGCCGGAAGCAAAACGCTATATATATATATATATATATATATATATATATATATATATATATAAAAACAAAGATTTTTAGTTTACTTTTGTAAAAATACGTTTTTGTAAAAATATATACAAAAATATAAAAAGAAAAACAAAATATTTATATATTTAAGAGTTGTTCAAAAATATAAAATATTTCTATTTCTATTTTTAGTTTGTAAAAATATAAGCTTTATTTAATTTATATAAATACTTTTTATAAATTTTAAAACAGAAAAATATATATATATATAAAACCACTCGGGCCGAGTACTGTTGCAGTCCAATATTTGATCCGAAATTTAGGCCCATAAGACCGCATGAACCTGAAGACTATATATCATGCGATCGCATGAGCAGCACTGACACGCCAGAGTTGACTGATTCCTGCATTAATTACGGAGTATTTATTATTATTATTATTATTCTAAACCCTAATTAGGGTTAGTTAATTAAATAATTAATTTAGTTTTTGATTTAGTTTTTAGTTTTAATTTATATTTTAAGTATTAATTAGTTTTAATAAATTATAAAATTAATACTTTTATAAAATAAATAATATAAAAAAATATTTTTTTAAAAAAATTGTATTTTTACAACTTTAAGTTTATTTTTATATTTTGTATCTTTTTATTCGTTTTAGCGTAATATTTATATTTTTCGCTCGTATTTAGTTTTAAGTTATAGTTTTTGCCATAGTTATTTTTATTTCTAGATTTCTAGGCTTTGCCGTAAAATCCCTTAAGTGCTTTTTCTTTAGACTAAGATTTTGGTGTTTTAGAATTTTGCGACGCCGTTTTAAGTTTTTAGTACCTTTTTAAGTTATTGCCGTTTTAGATATAGTATTCCTTTTAAGCTTTAATACCTTTAGACGTAACTTTTAATTCCTAGTTTTTAGATTTTTAAGTTTCGACGCACTACGTTCTTTTTATTATTTTTTGATTTTTATTTTTCGACGCGCTCTTTTTCTTTCTTATTTTTCGCCGCTCTATAGTTTTTAGGACTTAGATTTTTTTTCTATTTCTTATCTAAAATTTCTTTAAATTTCAACGAAAAATTATTTTTAAGCGGTTAAATTGATAGACATCCAAATTTTCTAGTTCGTAGTAATAGTTGGATTTGTTAGTGGCTGAGTTGTGAGCTTCCGATTTAAAGGGTTCTTGCTCCCTGCTACATCTATTGGCTATTCGAAACGTGGGTAAAAGCAGAAAAGTCTGTTAATTTGATAACTTTAATAATTTTTATCTTTTATAACTAATAGGATATTCAGTGAATGCACCGAGTAAAACGTTCACCACCTTTTGTACGTTCACCACCTGTAACTCGATCAAGACATCTAGCAAATATTGTCGCCGTTGATTTTTCTTTAGAATCGTCATCCAGTCGACCAAGTACTCCAATTCAAATTTTCGATAATCCATTTTTTGAACCCGACCTCACAATTGAGAATCCGGAGGATATTCAGGGACAATTCAGATATCCTGAACCATTAATCTTTCCTCCGGAACCACCAATCATTCAAACAGAGATTGTAGAGGAACCAACCATTAAATCAGAATCCTCTAGTGATTCAGATTCAACAAATTCAATCATGGAAAATCTGGAACCTCTAAGTATGGAAGACCGAATGAGAGCTAAACGCACTGACCAAGATCACGCAATTACTCAACCAGACATTAATGCGCCAGATTATGAAATCAAAGGACAAATCCTACACATGGTAACTAATCAATGCCAATTTAGTGGTGCGCCGAAGGAAGATCAAAATGAACATCTTCGTACATTTAATAGGATCTGCACTCTATTTAAAATCCGAGAAGTGGAGGATGAACAGATATATCTCATGTTATTTCCCTGGACTTTAAAGAGAGAAGCCAAAGATTGGTTAGAATCGTTACCTGAAGGGGCGATTGATACATGGGATGTTTTAGTTGAAAAATTTCTTAAACAATTCTTTCCGGCATCTAAAGCCGTAAGACTTCAACGAGAAATAGTCACGTTCACACAAAAGCCAAATGAAACTCTATATGAGGCGTGGACAAGATTTGGAAAGTTGTTAAGAGGATGTCCGCAACATGGTTTAGACACCTGTCAAATAGTACAAATATTCTACCAAGGATGTGACATCACTACAAGGAAAGATATAGATATAGCAGCTAGTGGTTCCATTATGAAGAAAACTGCAACTGATGCTTACAAAATTATTGATAACACTGCTTCCCACTCACATGAGTGGCACCAAGAAAAAGATATCATTAGATCATCTAAAGCAGCTAGAGCCGATTCTAGCCATGATTTTGATTCCATTTCTGCAAAGATAGATGCTGTTGAGAGACGAATGGAAAAGATGACTAAGGATATACACTAAATACGAATTAGTTGTGAGCAGTGTGGAGGACCACATTTGACAAAAGATTGTCTCAGTATTGAACTAACAATGGAACAAAGAGAGAATGTTTCATATCTGAACCAAAGGCAAGGAAATAATTATCAGAATAATTATCAACCGCCAAGACCAATCTACAATCAAAACCAGAATTATAATCGAAATATTCCATACAACAACCAACAAGGTCCAAGCAATCAATAAGTATCCAATAATACTTACAATCAGCAAAGACCTATTTTTCAAAACAAACCACCACAAACGTGAACCCAATTGTTAGTAAAGTCTACCCTTGGTAGCGTTGTACGGGTGTACAAATTGTGGTTATGGGACGTAATTCCAAGTGGGGGAGTTACACTCCCGCACGAGGAGGTTTTGGTTGGAGATTTCGGATGACGCTTTTAGTAAATCCGAAACTTGTGTTGGGACCTAGTTTTGGTCGATTTGTGGTAGAGTACAATTTTGGTTAAATTGTACTTATGATTTTGGATTTGGAAATTATCACCGAGGTGGTAATGTGGTAAATCTTGTTGAGAGATAATGGACGTGTTTGGCGAGCAAGGTGAAATCCCTCGGTTAAAGGATGTGTGTGTCGGATTCTCTTTTAGAGAATTATTGTTTGTACCTATGTTTGATATAGGTGGTTCTTGCTCGATTGTGTGGATGGTTAGTGGTATCCGTTAGGGTTCACTATAGTGTAGCAGAGCGCGATGTTGCACTACTCGTTGTTCGAGGCCAAAAGTGCGTATGTGATTGGTGAAGCATGACCGTTCGGGGTCCGCTGACTTCATCATGGGAGTAGTGATATATCGGTGAAGCATGACCGTTGACAGGGTCCGCTGACTTCATCCGGTGTTGAGTGATCTATCGGTTGTTTTATACACCGATGGTGGGGTCGTAAGGACCGTGTGGTGTGATCTATCGGTTGTTTTATACACCGATGGTGGGATCGTGAGGACCATGTTGTGTGATTAGTGATGCGATAGCCGTATTTCACTCACATGTTGTTACGGGTGTGACAATAGTCGATTTTGTACACCTTAGGATTAGCGTTGCCATAGTCATTTTGGGCGCTTTTGGTTTTAGCCGTTGCTTATGATGTTAGGATAGTGGCGTGTTGGTTGTATTGCGCACTACAAAGGATGTTTAGTGGTAAGTGTAATCTGTAAGGATTCATGCGGTTCGATCTTCAACGTTCGGATTGTTGACTTCAGGTTGATACTTGGTCGCTTTTAGCGTTGTCCTTGGTAAAGGTACGCTAAGGAACCGATATCTCAGTACGAGATTGGTTGAGTTTTTCCCGATATGGGGAATTGTGCAGGTTTTAGTGCTCGGATTGTGGTTTTGATAAATGACGGGTGATGATTTTAGTTGTTAAAGGTGATTCATTGGGAAGAATTGTCTAGGAAAGTTCGGATTGGGACTTATGATTGAGGACCGTTGAGTAGGTCCTGATTGGTTAAGTGGAGAAGATCAAGACGACGTGATTGAGTTTAAGTTGGGGAGAGTTGTAAGACCCAAATATTTGTTGTACATAATGTATTTATGGTGTACGATGCGTGTATGAAGTGTACGACGCATGTACGTGTTGCTTGCTCGAACGTCAAAGGAAACTGGATGTAAGACCCGAATAATTATCTTACTTACTTGTGTATTATGGTGTTCAAGGGTGTGGGTTTTATTGTATATAAATTAAAATGCAAAAGAAACTGTTTCAGTAGGATCGCGCGCTGCGCGGGTTTGGGGCGCGCCGCGCCATTTGGCGCTGACAGAATCCTTTGTTTTAAATTGGTTTAAATGAAGGGTATTTGGGTAATTTCACTTGGGGCCGGATTTGTGAGCCACATTAGCTGGTTTGGATCAGTTTTGGATCATTTTCACATCCATTCATCACTCCCAACTATCTAGAGAGAGAGAGAGAGATTCTAGAGAGAGATTTAGGGTTTTGGTGAAGAAGGAGGCCGAATTGATCAAAAGCTCGAGTTCTAAAGTTGTTCCTTTCGTTCCTAGCTACGTTGTGGTAGTATTGGTAAGCTCAAACTCCGAATTTCATTTATTGGATTTGTTATTCAAGTTAGGGTTTTGAGTTAGTTTGATGAAAAACCCTTTTAGATGATGAAATGGGTTTAGTGATGCTAGTAATTGGGTTTATTGTTAATTTTTGGTGGATTTTGGGTTGGTGAACTAATTGGCCATGTTTAGGACTTGAAATTGAGTTTAATCACTTAAGTGAGTGATTAAGGAAGTATTGAAACCCATTTAAGGTTAATTGGTTGACTAATTGTGACTTTGGGTCAAATTAGGGTTTGGTGGTGATTATGACCCATTTGGCGATTTAATGAGGTTTATAAACTTGAAATGGATTAAGTTGAAGTATAAAACCAAGTTAAATGTGTTTTGGTGTCAAAACTTGTAAATGGTGAGATTTTGACTTAATGGGTCAAAATTAGGGTTTAAGTGTCAAAATGGGTATGACACGTGTTTAACACTTGAGTTCGGGTTTAATTGGCATATTAGGACCATTCTCACTTGTGTTAGTGATTATTGGTTAGTTTTGGGCACGGTTTGTGCTTGGAAGTGCATTTGGGTCGAAATTGCACTAAGTGACGAATTGGGTTGATTTGTAAATCCACTCTAAGTGTATTGTTGTAATTGTGATAATGGAATAGGTACTTTCCATTGGCGAGTTGCGGATTACTTGGAAGCATTCTTCAAGACTTCAAGGTGAGTGATAATATCCTATGTGCATATGTATGTGTAGGATGGGTGCGGGTCGGGTGAAGTGGTTCTCGGTTATAGAGCCCCCTTCACATATAGGTGGATTTGATAGACTTGCGTTTAGATCCAATTGGCACGGTTGTGCGTTTTGGTTGACCATATTTGGCGAGGTACACGTTTTGTGTGTACACTATCACACGTGATTATGATGTGGATGATATAACCCCAATGGCGAAGGGTTTTGAGTTGGAGAAGTGAATCGCGTGTAGTTCGGATTCACGATGACGCGTGTAGTTCGGTCATCTTATCAAATGAATCTCGTGTATTTCGGATTCATGGTGACTCGTGTAGTTCGGTCATCTTATCAAAATGAATCTCGTGTAGTTCGGATTCATGGTGACTCGTGTAGTTCGGTCATCTTATTGAGGTAGTAATCTCGTGTGGTTTCGGATTACTAAGGCTCGTGTAGTTCGGCCAACCTCGATGTTGTGAAGATAGTAATCTCGTGTGGTTTCGGATTACTAAGGCTCGTGTAGTTCGGCCAATCTTCATTGTGGTACTTGGTTCTCGGTATTGGGTTAAGGTGTTAACCTTGTTCGTTTATATTGTTATATATTAATGTATTGTTGTGTTGTAGCTAACCTTCCGGGTGTAGCTATTTGGCGTTGTTCACATCGTCGTTGGTGAACTTATATTGTTGTTGTATCTTTAGCTCATTGCTTAGAGATCGTACGGTATGCTTAGTGTAGTGCTTTATATATGGATGCCTCGGTATGCGGTAATTGTTATTTTGTGGCGTGTCCATTTTATACATATATATGTATGTAGTATATTATCATTCACTAAGCGTTAGCTTACCCTCTCGTTGTTGACTCTTTTTATAGATTGCATGCGGATGGTGGCTTGGGTAAGCGCGAGGATTAGAGGACTTGCATAGTTTGTGTAGAAGGCTTGCTTTTGGATTTATTAGGATTGGGTAGCGTATCCCCAATCGCCATGCTCGGCTTTGTTTGTATTAAAAGTCTTATGGTCGAAAATTGTATTTTGATACTTAAAGGGTAATTTGGGTCGATGTGGGCCCCGCTTCGTAAACTAAATTTTATTAATGGAACGCGCTAGTTTTCATATATTGAACATGCGGTTAAAAGCGTTTTGTCTAAATACGTCGGGAACTAGTCAAACATTTTCGCATTTAAAGACTTTCCGGACAGTCAGGTTTGGCGCGCCGCGCGGCCTATATGGCGCGCCGCGCCAGGTGGCAGTTCAGCAATTTTTTTTTTTATTGTTGTAATTTTACATGGTTTAATCGCGGGTTGGTTTGGGTTGTTACAAGTGGTATCAGAGCATGGTCTAAGGGATTTAGGTGACTTGAGATAGGTGCCTAGACTTAGACTTGTGTGTGTGCTTAATTGTTGCGGGACTTGTAGGATTACGGGTCGGAATGGGTTTGGTTAGTGCCTTGGCTATAGGTTGACTAACGTTTATATTAGTAATGCGGATATTATTAATATGTTGTTGTGTTGTGATAATAATTCTCGCGTGTGTTTGTACCGCGTAGAATTTTGGTTGTGTTTGTGTATATCATCGAGCGAGACGGTCGTTGTACTAACGAGTCGATGCGGCATGTGTGCGTAATAAGAACTTGCAAACCTTATTACGGGTGCAAATCGTGTCTAACAAGTGATGTACAACGAGTGTTTAGCAAGATGGGGCGGTGTGGTGCGTATGGTTTTATACGTTCATGGACTAATCGTTTTGCATTCTTTAGAATGGCGACTCGAAACGAGATCGAGACGAATGACGAGGAGTTTAATACTAGAGTTGCGGCCGCCATTGCGGAGAAAATGGGTGCGTTGGAAGAAAGAATGGATAGGAAGTATTCCGAATTTCGGGGTAGTGGTGAAATGGAGCGTTATCTTAAGAGCTTCATGAGGACTAAACCCCCGATGTATGACGGAAAGCTGGATCCTTTGATAAGCACAACTTGGATTTCGGACGTCGAAGGGTGTTTCTGTACTATTAATTGCCCTCCTGAGAGAAAGACGAGACTCGCTACGAGTTTGTTGCGGGGTAGGGCAAGGGATTGGTTGGATGGTAAGATTGATCTTGTCGGTGGCGAGACGTTTATGGCTTTATCGTGGGACGACTTTAAGGAGGAATTCTTCGAGGAGTTCCGGACTTCGGCCGATTTGTGGGAATTGCGTAATGAGTTGCGAAATTTGCGACAAGGATCTATGGATTTGAGTACTCTCAAGACGACCTTTATGGCGAAGGCTCGTTTTTGTCCGGAGTATTTGGGAAATGATCGTTTGTTGATGGGAGATTTCTATCGGACCTTGAATGATGACTTGAAAAGTAAAATTAGCCGGGGTCAAGCGAAATCGTTTTCGGAATTATTCGACTTGGCTAGAGGTTTCGAGTCGTATTCACGATCGAAAAAGGGTGAACCTTCAAGTGAGCGAAGGGTCGTTTCTTATGGTGCTCTGAGTAAGAGGGCTAAGGGTCCGAGTGTGAGCACGGGTGGTACGCGAACGGGTATGTCGGATTCTAGTGCGGTTAGATGTTATAATTGTGGCGTGAGGGGTCACAAGTCTTGGGAATGTTCGGTACCAAAGGGTGATGGTATGGTGTGCTTCAATTGCCAAAAGGAAGGACATCGTAAGTCGGAATGTCCCAAGTTAGCGGGGACGGGTGCGGCCAGGAGACGTTAAGGTACGTTTAATTTTGATAAATATGTCTTTTGATTATTTATTAAATGCCGTTTGAGTTTGAGTTGCGTGCCTTTGTTGTGCATGTTATGCTATGGGTGACGTTCCTAATGGAAGTACCCTATGTTGATGTTTGATTGACGGGCGAAGGGCGTAAGACTTGGTGCAACCAAGCATTCCTTAGTATTTGGAAAACGTTTCTACCAAGCCACGGAAATGGTTTTGGTATTTGGTTGTTAAGCGCGTATTCGCTTTTATGTTGAAGTGACGAATCATGAGGTTCGTCGATTGGTTGGAACCCTTAAGATCGAGTGTTTTAAATATCGATGTGTGTTGGTAATGGAGTCTTTATGACGTGACATTAGGTGCCTCTTTTATACCTACTAGCGTGGTGTTCGACTCCGATTGTGTTGCGGTACACTTTTCGTACAAAGTGTTTAAGGGTTGGTTAAAATCCTTCGTGTGCTCAAGGTTGGAGCAAGATGTGGTAATGGGTCGTGTGAGCCCAATTGTTGGTAAAGTCTACCTGTGGTAGCGTTGTGTGGTTGTACGAGTTGTGGATATGGAACGTGGTTCTAAGTGGGGGAGTTACGCTCCCGCACGAGGAAGTTTTAGTGTGAGATTTCGGATGAGGCTATTGGTAGATCCGGAAAATGTTGTCGAGACCTGGTTGGGTCGATTTGTGGTAGAGTACAATTTCGGATAAATTGTACTTATGGTTTGGATTTGAATCATCACTGAGGTGGTAACGTGGTAAATCTCGTAGAGAGATAATGGACGTGTTTGGCGAGCAAGGTGAAATCCTCCGGTTAAGGGAGGTGTGTGTCGGGTTCTCTTGTGGAGAATTATTGTTTGGTACCAATGTTTGGTATAGGTGGTTCTTGCTCGATTATGGTATGGTTGTTTGATGAAGCATGATCTTTAGGGTCCGCTGACTTCATCATGGAAATACATGATTGGTGGAGCATGACTTTCGGGGTCCGCTGACTTCATCATGAGCGTGGTGTTATATCGGTGAAGCATGATCTTCGGGTCCGCTGACTTCATCCGGTGTTGTGATCGGTGAAGCATGATCTTCGGGTCCGCTGACTTCATCCGGTGTTGTGATTGGTGGAGCATGACCTTCGGGGTCCGCTGACTTCATCAAGGGAGTAGTGTTATGTCGGTATGGTGTAACACTATCGGGAAATGCGAGTACCGGTGGGAAATGCGAGTACCATTCCTATGTTGAGATTGTGAATCGCGTGTGGTTTCGGATTCACGATGACGCGTGTAGTTCGGTCATCTTATTGGAATGAATCTCGTGTAGTTCGGATTCATGGTGACTCGTGTAGTTCGGTCATCTTATTGAGGTAGTAATCTCGTGTGGTTTCGGATTACTAAGGCTCGTGTAGTTCGGCCAACCTAGATGTTGTGGAAGTGAATCTCGTGTAGTTCGGATTCACAAATGACTCGTGTGGTTTCGGTCATTGTATTGAGGAGTGAGTCTCGTGTAGTTCGGATTCACAATTGACTCGTGTAGTTCGGTCATTCCTCCGGGATAGTGACTCTCGTGTAGTTCGGATTCACTATGGCGCGTGTAGTTCGGCCATTCCCGATTGTTGTTGTGGTGAAGGTAGTGAGTCGCGTGTAGTTCGGATTCACTAGGCCGCGTGTGTTTTCGGCCAGCCTTTGTGTCGTGTGATCTATTGGTTGTTTGATACACCAATGGTAGGATCGTAAGGACCATGTTGCAGGAACTATCGGTCGTTTTATACGTCGATGGTGGGGTCGTGAGGACCATGTTGTGGGATTAGTGAGGCGATAGCCGTGTTTCGCTCACATGTTTGTTACGGGTGTGACGATGGTTGATTTCGTACACCTTGGGTTTTGCGTTTTCATAGTCGTTTTGGGTGCTATCGGTTCTAGCCGTTGGATTATGATGTTACGGTAGTTGCGTATTGGTCGTATTGCGCACTACAATGGATGTTTAGTGATTGGTGTAATCCGTAAGGGTTCGTTTGGTTCGGTCTTCATCGTTTCGGATTGTTGACTTTAGGATTTAAACTTGGTTGCTTTTAGCATTGTACTTGGTAATGATACGCTAGAGGGTTGATATCTCGGTTCGAGATTGATTGAGTTTCCCGATGTGAGGGATTGAGCATGGTTTTAGTGCTCGGATTGTGATTTGTTAAATAGCGTGTGACGATTTTGGTTGTTAGAGGTGATTCATTGGGAAGAGTTGCCTAGGAAAGTCGGATTGGGACGTATGTTTGAGGACCGTGGAGTGTGGTCCGTTTGGTTAAGTGACAAGGATCACGAGGACGTGATCGAGTTTAAGTGGGGGAGAGTTGTAAGACCCGAATAATTATCTTACTTACTTGTGTATTATGGTGTTCAAGGGTGTGGGTTTTATTGTATATAAATTAAAATGCAAAAGAAACTGTTTCAGTAGGATCGCGCGCCGCGCGGGTTTGGGGCGCGCCGCGCCATTTGGCGCTGACAGAATCCTTTGTTTTAAATTGGTTTAAATGAAGGGTATTTGGGTAATTTCACTTGGGGCCGGATTTGTGAGCCACATTAGCTGGTTTGGATCAGTTTTGGATCATTTTCACATCCATTCATCACTCCCAACTATCTAGAGAGAGAGAGAGAGATTCTAGAGAGAGATTTAGGGTTTTGGTGAAGAAGGAGGCCGAATTGATCAAAAGCTCGAGTTCTAAAGTTGTTCCTTTCGTTCCTAGCTACGTTGTGGTAGTATTGGTAAGCTCAAACTCCGAATTTCATTTATTGGATTTGTTATTCAAGTTAGGGTTTTGAGTTAGTTTGATGAAAAACCCTTTTAGATGATGAAATGGGTTTAGTGATGCTAGTAATTGGGTTTATTGTTAATTGTTGGTGGATTTTGGGTTGGTGAACTAATTGGCCATGTTTAGAACTTGAAATTGAGTTTAATCACTTAAGTTAGTGATTAAGGAAGTATTGAAACCCATTTAAGGTTAATTGGTTGACTAATTGTGACTTTGGGTCAAATTAGGGTTTGGTGGTGATTATGACCCATTTGGCGATTTAATGAGGTTTATAAACTTGAAATGGATTAAGTTGAAGTATAAAACCAAGTTAAATGTGTTTTGGTGTCAAAATTTGTAAATGGTGAGATTTTGACTTAATGGGTCAAAATTAGGGTTTAAGTGTCAAAATGGGTATGACACGTGTTTAACACTTGAGTTCGGGTTTAATTGGCGTATTAGGACCATTCTCACTTGTGTTAGTGATTATTGGTTAGTTTTGGGCACGGTTTGTGCTTGGAAGTGCATTTGGGTCGAAATTGCACTAAGTGACGAATTGGGTTGATTTGTAAATCCACTCTAAGTGTATTGTTGTAATTGTGATAACGGAATAGGTACTTTCCATTGGCGAGTTGCGGATTACTTGGAAGCATTCTTCAAGACTTCAAGGTGAGTGATAATATCCTATGTGCATATGTATGTGTAGGATGAGTGCGGGTCGGGTGAAGAGGTTCTCGATTATAGAGCCCCCTTCACATATAGGTGGATTTGATAGACTTGCGTTTAGATCCAATTGGCACGGTTGTGCATTTTGGTTGACCATATTTGGCGAGGTACACGTTTTGTGTGTACACTATCACACGTGATTGTGATGTGGATGATATAACCCCAATGGCGAAGGGTTTTGAGTTGGAGAAGTGAATCGCGTGTAGTTCGGATTCACGATGATGCGTGTAGTTCGGTCATCTTATCAAATGAATCTCGTGTAGTTCGGATTCATGGTGACTCGTGTAGTTCGGTCATCTTATCAAAATGAATCTCGTGTAGTTCGGATTCATGGTGACTCGTGTAGTTCGGTCATCTTATTGAGGTAGTAATCTCGTGTGGTTTCGGATTACTAAGGCTCGTGTAGTTCGGCCAACCTCGATGTTGTGAAGATAGTAATCTCGTGTGGTTTCGGATTACTAAGGCTCGTGTAGTTCGGCCAATCTTCATTGTGGTACTTGGTTCTCGGTATTGGGTTAAGGTGTTAACCTTGTTCGTTTATATTGTTATATATTAATGTATTGTTGTGTTGTAGCTAACCTTCCGGGTGTAGCTATTTGGCGTTGTTCACATCGTCGTTGGTGAACTTATATTATTGTTGTATCTTTAGCTCATTGCTTAGAGATCGTACGGTATGCTTAGTGTAGTGCTTTATATATGGATGCCTCGGTATGCGGTAATTGTTATTTTGTGGCGTGTCCATTTTATACATATATATGTATGTAGTATATTATCATTCACTAAGCGTTAGCTTACCCTCTCGTTGTTGACTCTTTTTATAGATTGCATGCGGATGGTGGCTCGGGTAAGCGCGAGGATTAGAGGACTTGCATAGTTTGCGTAGAAGGCTTGCTTTTGGATTTATTAGGATTGGGTAGCGTATCCCCAATCGCCATGCTCGGCTTTGTTTGTATTAAAAGTCTTATGGTCAAAAATTGTATTTTGATACTTAAAGGGTAATTTGGGTCGATGTGGGCCCCGCTTTGTAAACTAAATTTTATTAATGGAACGCGCTAGTTTTCATATATTGAACATGCGGTTAAAAGCGTTTTGTCTAAATACGTCGGGAACTAGTCAAACATTTTCGCATTTAAAGACTTTCCAGACAGTCAGGTTTGGCGCGCCGCGCGGCCTATATGGCGCGCCGCGCCAGGTGGCAGTTCAGCAATTTTTTTTTTATTGTTGTAATTTTACATGGTTTAATCGCGGGTTGGTTTGGGTTGTTACACTGGACGTTGTCTGAAGTGACAAGGTGTGTACGCATCTTTTCAACCCCAAATAAAGTTTGTGTTGATGTTTCAAAGCCTTACCATTGGAAAGAAAATCTTATTACGTTTCCAATGATATTTGATTCATCGAAAACGGAGCTACGGTCAAAAAGTTATGGCCAAAACAAGTTACTGAAAACTGACCTGAAGGTTGGAGCGGCGCTCCACCTTATGGAACGGCGCTTCGATTGCGTCTGATGCAATTTTTAGCTTTTTAAAAGGTTTTAAATGAGGGGTACTTTGGTCTTTTCACTAGGGGTCAGTTTGGGGTCATCAAAACTGATCCATTGATTATTGTGGATCACATTTCACCCACACAAACACTCTCTTCAAATCCTAGTGAGAGAAACCCACTTTTAGTGAGAGAGAGCTTAATTTGGAGAAGAAGGAGTTGGATTCTCACCAAAGCTCGGGTTTTAAAGTTGTTCTACTCGTCAACGGCATCATTTTGGTGGTATTGGTAAGTTCAAACTCCGAATTTCATTTGTTAGATTTGATATTCAAGTTAGGGTTTGAGTTTGATTTGTTGTGAAACCCTCTTAGATGATGAAATGGGTTTATGGTGACTAGTTATTCTTGTCACTTGGCGGGTTTTGGGTTGGTTGACGATTTGGCCTTGATTAGGCTTTAATCTTGAGTTTAATCACTAGGTTTAGTGATTATGGAAGTGTTGGAACCACTTTAGGTGAATTTGGGTTGACTAAGTTTGACTAGAGTCAAAATTAGGGTTTGTTGATGATTATGACCCAATTGTCGATTTAATAAGGTTTATAAACTTAAAATGGATTAAGTTGAAGCATAGAACCGAGTTAATTATGTTTTGGTGTCAAAACTTGCTATTTGCGCGATGTTGACTCCTTATGGGTCAAAATTAGGGTTTAAATGTCATTTTGGGCAAGATAGGTGTTTAACACCTATGATTGGGATTAATTGGCATATTAGGACCATTCTCACTTGTGTTAGTGATTATTGGCTAGTTTGGGCGCGGTTTATGCTTGAAAGTGCATTTGGGTCGAAATTGCACTAGTTGTCAATTTGGGTTGATTTGTATATCCACCCTAATTGTGTTACTTGTTATGTAATAAATGGAATAGGTACATTCCATCGGTTTCGGATTATTTGGTGGCATTCTTCAAGGCGACAAGGTGAGTGTTAATATCCTATGTGCATATGTATGTGTAGGATGGGTGCGGGTCAGGTGAAGTGGTTCTCGGTCATAGAGCTCACTTCACATATAGGTGGATTAATGGACTTATGTATAGGTCCAATTGGCACGGTTGTGCGTTTTGGTTGACCACCTTTGACGAGGTGCACACTTTGTGCGTACGTTATCACATGGGCGTGTGATGTGGATTATATAACACCAATGGCGAAGGGTTAATATTGTGAGTGGAATAATTATGCGTTCATGTTTATGGCGTATTTGTTTGTGGATGTTATGGTATGAACCACGTGTCGGTGGTACCATGACATGTATGTGACGAGTATAAGATGTGAACCACGAGCCGGTAGCATCGAGTGTGAACCACGAGCCGGTAGCACTATAAAAATAGACGTGAACCACGAGCCGGTAGCATCGAGTGTGAACCACGAACCGGTAGCACTATAAAAATAGATGTGAACCACGAGCCGGTAGCATCGAGTGTGAACCACGAGCCGGTAGCACTATAAAATGAGGCGTGAACCACGAGCCGGTAGCGTCAAAGTGTGAACCACGAGCCGGTAGCACTATAAAAGAGTATGACTCAAATGCGTATGGTGTAAACCACGAGCCGGTAGCACCATAGCGTTTATGGTTAACCATATTGTGTTTGTGATTGTTTAGCATGTTAAATATTGTATACGTATAATGTTGTATTATCGTGATGTAGCTAACCCTCCGGGTGTAGCTTATTGGCATTTGTTCACATTATCGTTGGTGAACTTACTCATTGTGGATGTTGTTAGCTTGTTGCTTAGTGATCGTACGGTATGCTTAGATTAGCTTGCCTTTATGCTTGGATGCTTTGGTATGCATTATTTAATTATTTGTGTGGCGTGTCCATTTTATGCATATATATGTATGTAGTATATTCTCACTCACTAAGCGTTAGCTTACCCTCTCCTTGTTTACATTTTTATAGATTTGCTTGGATGCGGTGGCTCGGGTAAGCGCGGGGACTAGTGGACTTGCGTAGTTGCTTTAGAGGTATGCTTTTGGATTCGATTAGGATTGGGTAGCGTATCCCCAATCGTCATGCTCGGCTTTTATTTTGTGTTTAAAGTCATGGGGTCGAAACTTGTACCTTGTACTTAAAGGGTAATTTGGGCATATGTGGGCCCGGTGTCGTAAGACTCATTTTAGTATTGAAACATGTTATTTTCAACTATTATAATGTGTTGTGAAAAGCATTTGGTCCAAAAGTGTCTGGAAGTATGAGATCTTTTTGCGTGAAAATGACAATTGGGACAGCAGGGTTTGGAGCGGCGCGCCCCTATATGGAGCGAAACTCCATTTGCCTGAAAAGCTGATCCTTGTTAAAAAAAAAAAAATTAAGCGTGTATTGGTTGGATAACGGGTTGGGTTGTTACAGTTGCAGTTGACACATTCAAACTCATTCGATCTCTCTCTATATTATTATTATTATTATTATTATTATTATTATTATTATTATTATTATTATTATTATTATTATTATTATTATTATTATTATTATTATTATTATTATTATTATTATTAAGATTAATATTATTATTAATCTTATTATTATTAGTAGTATATACATAAAATACTACAACGAGGTTATGAGCGTGTCACTTTCAAAACTGGTTTTCAAACGGGATAGAGCTAAGGAAACTATGGGTTATAGCTATGGAGGTTATGGGTAATGTTCGTGGATATTGTTTGCAAATCAAACCTAGTGTTTATCATCTCTGTTGCGTCTACGTACTTTCCTGCAATATTGAAACACAATATTGATACGTGAGCATTCATATCTTATCTTTTATATATTAATAGTGTATCCATGTCTAGTGCTCGAGTATATATGTTTATGCATGCTTGTATGCTAAATTTCGTCGTTAAACAATTTATGATGAATCACAAATTAAATACATATATTATTGATAAAAGGTATATGATATGCATGTTTTTGGAAAGCTGGCGAAAAATCAATAACTTTTCATTTAGAAATCGCGTAATTTCGATGAACGAATTAAAAGATACGATCAACTGAATTATGATTGACGTTAATTGGAATTGCTTTTGAATCTGCAATTAATATTTAAACAACTTGTATGTAAGATTGATAAACTGGATTTTTGAATATTACCAGCCGAGTAAATGAATCCTTATATAAGGCACGTCTAGTTTTAATGAACAATTTGTCAAAATTGATTGTTTTATCATATTTTAAAGCCTTATAAAAACTATAATATAATTTTACAAGAATTGAGAAACTTTGTGAAATGTTAAAATGTTTCGATTGCCATGATCATTCAACTATAGTATTGAGTCAGATTGACTTGTTGAAACGACTTTTGATAACTTGTGTATGTCGATCTCGAGCATTAGGATTGTGATACACTATGACCTGACCTAGCTTGATAGACATTTATTGACCAACATATGTTCTCTAGGTTGAGATCTACGGTTATTTGGTAATCCGAGTTTCAGTCACATTTTGGTGAACGACTTTATATGCTGCTAAGGTGAGTTTCATATGATCCCTTTTTAATTGCTTTTGCAATACATTTTTGAGCTGAGAATACATGCAATTTATTTTAAACGCAATGGACACAAGTACATACTAAATTCTACACCGAGTTTGAACCAAAAATCCCTTAGCTTTGGTAACTAGTAACTGCCAGTTAAAAGAACTGGTAGGCGCGAGTAGTTGTATATGGATCCATAGGGCTTGACTTCCCCGTCTGTTCCAGGTATAGAAACCCTAGCCTGAACTATAAAATAGACGTATGCTATTTGAGTTTAGTACATGTTGGATTGCGTGTATTATACATGTTGGTTGCATGTATGTTAAAACAGGGGTACTTATTATATAGACGTTAAAGTTTAGTTACCAGGGTGCTCAATGTTGTAGAATATTTTGATAAACGTTTCTGGAAGAAACAACTGAAATCTTGTGGTCCACCTTTATATACAGATTTTACGAAACACTAAAACTATGAACTCACCAACCTTTAGGTTGACACTTGTTAGCATGTTTATTCTCAGGTTCCTAGAAGTCTTCCGCTGTTTGCTTATATGTTAGACAAGCTATGTGCATGGAGTCATACATGTTTTATTCGAGAAAGCGTTGCATTAACAAAATCATCACCATGTATCTATTTTGACTGTTTCATAAACGGAAGTATTATTGTAAACTATTATTTACAGTGATTGTCTATATGTAGAAATCATCAGATGCCGAAAACCTTGGATTTAAATATTCATTTATGGTATACCTTTTCAAAAGAATGCAATGTTTATAAAACGTATCATATAGAGGTCAAATACCTCGCTATGAAATCAATGAATGACGTATTGTCCATATGGATTTGGAGCGATCGTCACACCATCAAACCACGGATGAAGCAACATCGAATACCCTAAATCCAAAGTCACAACTATAGGTGCACAAAAAAACCGGATCCGAAAAAAATCCGGAACCGGATCTGACATGATCCGGTTTTTGTCAGAACCGGAACCGGTTCTTGGATCCGATCCGGATCCGACCGGATCTCAACGTTCGAATATGACCGGATATTTTCCGGGTAAAATCCGGATTTTTTTTTCCGCTTCGGGTTTAAAAAAAACTAGCCGTTTTCTACCCTTTTTTTTGTAGTTTTTTGAACTTTTATGGACCATTTTACCCCTATAAGTGTAGTATAAATAGATGGTATTGGGTTTTGGTTGAAAGCACACCATCTAATTCTCTCTATTCTCTCAAAATACTCTATAATTACACTATAATTACTCACTAAACTCTACTTACTAATCCTATAATGGATAATTCACAAGCATCCGCTTCCGATTCCGCTTCCGTTGCAACATCTTCACAATGTTATACCAACAACGATGTACGTATGATAAAAAATATGAGTCGAAAAGGTGATGTTTGGTCTAATTTCGACTTGTGCGTGATGAACGATAATCAAGAAAGAGCTCTTTGTAAGAGATGTTTTAAATTCCTAGGTGTTTCGGGTAACTCTACGTTAAAAAAACATCTTGAAAAAAGTTGTAAAGGAGCCGTTCAAGAAGACCCGACACAACCTACACTTGGTCGGGATGGTTCGATTTTTTTATACGATCAAGAAGCTCTTAGTGAAGATTTGGCAAGGTTTGTCATTCAACAAGGGCTTCCTTTCAACCACTTCGACAATCCAAAGCTTAAGGAGCTAATTCGGAACTGACTACAACCGCGATATAACAATGTAAATCGTACTACTCTAATAAGTGACGCTTTTAAATTATGGAAAAAAGCTAAAAATGATATAATTGAAGGTTTTCTAACATATAAAAATAAAGTTTCTATAACTTGTGATGTTTGGACCGCACCACACGGAACGGCAAATCTTATTTAACCGTTACCGCTCATTGGTTTCATCCCAATTCATGGTTATTAATGAAACGGACTATCGCTTTTAAATTATTTGCTTATCCGCATAATGGTAATAATTTAAGAAAAATTTTACAAGACACTTTGATTGAATATAATTTAATCGATAAAGTTTTTATTATTTCGCTAGATAACGCTTCTAATAATACTAGCACCATGGATATGTTAAAAATACGAATGCAACCGATTTTAAATGGTGCGTTTTTACATACACGTTGTGTTGCTCATATTATAAACTTGGCCGTTCAAGATTGTTTAACTTATTGTAGTTCGTTAAAAGATAAATTTAGAAAATTATTAGTAACGATATATCGTACGAGCAACGAACGACATAAAAACTATAAAAGTTTCGTTAAAACTTGTAATGACACTTGGTTAGGTCCTTATTTTGATAATAATACTAGGTGGAATTCTACTTGTCTTATGTTTGAAAATATATTACGACAAAAAGAAACTTTAATCGGTTTTAATAATAGACTAATTAGAAAGGGATATTCCGAACCGATTGATAACGACGAATGGGATGACTTGGAAGCATTAACAAATTTTGTACAAGTTTTTAAAGAGGCAACGACAAAAGTTTCGGGTGTTTATTACCCAACTAGCTCACTAGTTTTACAACAACTTTATGACGGAAAAAAATTAACGAATTTGCGAACTCAAATAATCGTATTTTTAGACAAACCGTTTTTCACATAAGAAAAAAACTAAAAAAATATTTTGGAACAATACCTAAAGTTTTTTTATTCGCGGGCGCACTTGACCCGAAAATCAATTTTAATGGAGTGGAACTTTTGATGACAACAATATATCAAAATTTGGATTGTATTCATGGTCCCGAAGACGACGAACCCAACTATATAAACAACCAAATATTCGAATTTAATAACACCTTTGAGCAATTATTTTCAATTTATGCAACAACTTATGGTCGACAAGCAAACCCAATTGTTGACCAATTTGAGAGCGGGTCATCTTCTCGAAGGGCCCGAGACCTTAATATTAGTCTTTTTAACCAATTACATGAAGACGCTTCGAAACGTGCCCGAACATCGGCACCCACAAGCGAGTTGGGAAATTACAAGATTGGAAACTTTGCACTAAACATGAATCCCAAACAATTTCACAACTTTGATGTTTTGGCTTGGTGGAAAACAAAAGAAGACACATATCCAATAATATCCGCTATGGTTCGTGACTTATTAGCCGTTCAGGCTTCAACCATAGCTTCCGAATCGGCTTTTTCTCTTAGCGGTCGAATTATTTCGGAAAGAAGGTCAAGACTTACCCCCCAAGCCGTGGAAGTATGCGTATGTTTGAAGGATTATTTGGACGGGGTAGATAGGATACAAGATCAAACGTCATTAGAATGTCCGTTAGATAATGACGTTGAAGATTTTATAGAGATGGAGAAATGGAAGCGGGATTATCACCTTCATCAACCGAAGGAAATACCGAGACCGAAGTGGAGGAAGGTGAATATGATTCCATTAACATGGACGAATATATTGCAAATTACCAACGAACATTTGCGGTTGATGACCCCGAATTTGAAGCAAGTGAACAATATTACGAACGACGAAGTCAAGACGAGTAATGTATAATGGGTGATGGCAATGCCGAAGCTCGATATACTTTGCTCGTAATACATTATCGGGTGATGGCCATGCCGAAGCTTGAATAATGTATTAACTTTTGTATACTTATAGTTAGGGATGGCAATGGATCGGATATGGATCGGATATGGATCGGGTGGTGCCGTATCCATATCCATTTAATTTTTGTTCATCCATATCCGTATCCATATCCATTTAATTTCAGTTCATCCATCCATATCCATATCCAATGGATCAAGCGGGTTAATGGATATCCATTGGATATTGAAAAAATGTTATAATATTTCCTAATATACTATGAAAACAAAAACGTAATATAGCAAAAAGAAATATAACATAATATAAAATATCTATCTACGAGAAGGTGTAATCTTTGTCAAAGATATAACACAATTTGTTGAATTTACTATTAAACATAGATTATGAAAAGTTAAATATGTATTTTGTATGTTTATTTTGTTAGATATACGTGTTTTATTGTAATATATCATAATTATTTCATTATAAGGTTTAAATAAAAATGTAAATCTAACGATAAATGTTTTTGTAATAGTATATATGTAAGCATATATCTATATTTATGTATTTGTATATGTATTTCGGGTGCTAATGGATATATCCATGAATGAAACTTTTCATCCATGTCCATATCCATATCCATATCCATTTAAGTTCATCCATATCCGTATCCATATCCATTTAGGGTCATCCATATCCATTACGTAGAGGGTGGATCGGATGGATATCCACTGGATCGGGCGGCCATTGACATCTCTACTTATAGTTGTAACTTGTATCGTTCAAATAAATGTATTGTTATTGTTATTTATATTATCTATAGTGGTTAATCATTTGAATAAAAATGTTATTTATATTATTTATAGTGTTAAGCGTTATAAATTATAATTATATTATTTATAGTAGTTTAAGCGTTATACATTTTGTTTATATTGATTATATTATTGTTGTTCAAAAGTTATAAAAATCGAACCGGTAAAAATCAAAATCCGACAAAGATCTTAGTCCGAAAAAAATCCGGTCGAGATCCGAAAAAAATCCCGTCGAGATCCGAAAAAAAATCGGGAAAAAACCGACCCCGAGAACCGGATCCGGAACCGGAACCGGATTTGGAAAAATCCGGATTTTTTTTGTCCGGTTTTTTTAAATCCGGATCCGGTCCGAATCCGGTTTTTGTGCATCTATAGTCACAACAAACCATCAACGACTACCACAACAAACCATAATCTGAACCATAATCTAAACCTAACAGTGGAATCACCCAAACTACGACCAAATTCGCACACCCAAAACAAACAGTGCAATGAAGTTCTCCAATTTGGGACGATGCCAAGAGTTCACCTGTCAAAATGTAATTACCTAAAGCAACCCACCAAATCAAATTGCAGGTGAAGTGTGGCTACGATTACGGGCTCGAATGGTGTCAAGCTTAGAAAGGGTAGCACCACGAAGGAGCAAAATCAAGGAGTGGGTAAACGACATGGTAATTTTATCAGCAAAAATAGTAGGCCAGGAACAACAGAAATTGAAAACCAACAAAGAAATTTAAAGGCAAATACTGATCGACCACACTACTCAACATTTATCTAGTTAGAACAAATTTGACAAAACAGGCTTACTAATTTGAGGTTGATTGACCACAAATTTAACCAATTAACCATCCAATAGATAGATTTTTGAAGCAAATACAATAGTATAACTTTGATAAAGCAGATGTTAGCTAGACACCATTGAATAGTGAAAAAAATGAGCTCAATAGTTTGATCAAAAGCTATCAAGTAATAGTTTACCACATACCGTCACTAAAGTAGCTGCGCTGCTGCGCAACAGATTTGTGGTACAGAGTAAATACCACGAATAACAAGATGTTTGATAGAACATGATGGCAACAGCTTCATATTAGCAAAAGCAACACAAAAACGGCACCAATCTATAACATAGTGAAGAAATTGGGAGCTGTTAAAAGTCAACACCCACACATTTGCCTCACACAACAGTAACACAAAACATAATCCTTACACAAACAAATCTTGACCGTCTCCTAACACAAGTTTTTAATTTCATTCAGATTCAGATAATAATAATCAAAAACTCCACAAACACAAAACAAATCTCAAATTCCATAAACCCCATTTCAATAGAGTACTCTATTCAAATGCGTCATCGTCATCATCTGGAAGTGGCTGGCTTGCAGCAGCAAGAAGCTCGGCCTCATGCCTGTATTTAGTAACAAATAGAATCATAAACTCAAACACCAACATCATAAGCATACAAAAATCGTTGAATATCAACATAAACTATGAACTTACTGTTGTTGAGCAGCCATGTCAATTTGCACTTCTGGGGGAGCAAGTGCAGGAGACTCTACAAAATGCAAGTTGGGGTCCCTGAAAATAAAGACAAACAATGCTTTAATAGTATTAAGGAATGTAAATTTAACAATTAACTAACAGTAAAACCGACAACATATTTACCCGGCGAGTTTCCTAGCAAGATAGAGGAAAGGCTTCTCGAAGTTGTAGTTACTCTTTGCAGAGATTTCATAATACTGCAAATTCTTCTTTCTGTGAAAAGTAACTTGCTTTGCTTTCACTTGACGGTTCTTCACATCAACCTTGTTTCCACATAATACTATCGGGATGTTCTCACAAACACTTTACAAAAATACACACAAAGTATGTCAATAAATGATTAAAAAAATATTTAATTGCAAGACGAAAGGAAAGTAGATACTTACCGGCAAAGATCACGGTGCCATGTTGGAACATTCTTGTAAGTCAGCCTTGCAGTCACATCAAACATGATGATGGCACATTGACCATGAATACTGCAGCAGTTGTTCACATTGCATAAACATTCAATTAATAAACAGAAAGCAATATAAATAATAGAGGAATATCAATCGAATCTTATGTTTTTGATGACAATACCGGCGGCCTATATAGACGTACCAAATCTGAACAAAAAAACATACACAAACGTAGAGACAGATCTAGAGAGAAGCAGTGGGGCAGCTGCCCCTCAAAACATTTGAATTAACAATAAAATCATGTGCGCAGTTAAGTAATGACAAATTTCACTTGAAAGTTATTGTTTCTAATAGTTAAAAACAATCTACATTAACTTGATCCATACATTTAATTTGTATAATGGATGAAAAATAATGATAATGAACAAATTCAAAGTAGCAAAGGCTAAATCTGAACAATACTTACTAGTATCCATCACGAAGACCACCAAATTTCTCCTGACCAGCTGTGTCCCAGCAGTAAAACCGAATCTTTCCACAATTGGTGAAAAAATCCAGGGGATGAACTTCAACACCAATGGTTGCTAATGACAATAAAATATAATTTCATCAATAAACATGTAAAAAAACTTAGATAATACAATGAACAGCAAAAAGATAATGAGTTTTACTGAAGCTTACGTTCATATTTCTTCTCAAATTCTCCAGTCAGATGTCTCTTCACAAAGGTAGTTTTTCCTGAACAACTCAAAGATCAACCAAAGATTACAACAAGCATTGTCAAATAAAACTTGAATGTTAATTATATCTTTCAAAATTATAGAACTTGTTTGAATGTTCGGTGTTTCATACTTCCTATAAAATATCAATTATATGAATGCACATACATGTTAATTTGTTTAACGATATAATCAAAAACTATTACAGTGAACTTAAATCTGTCAAATGGACAAAATGGTTTAAACTTGAAATTGAAACACAAATAAATAACATTAAGTAAAAAAACTGTCTGAAATCCTTGAAGTATTTGAGCATCATAAGCACATAATCAACATTTCCTCCTATTAATGGATAATAAGAAACCAAATCACATGTCAACTAATGACCAATTTTATTAGAATAAAAATTATTTATATCCAAAACTTAAATTCAATGTTAGACAAGTGAATTTGGCACCCAAAAAAAAAACATTGATACTACCTATAAAATATGAATGATATCCACTATACATAAACACTTCATGTAAGAAACAGGTTACATATATCTTGCATATAATATTATCAAAATAACAAATACAACATCCAGCAATATCGAAATCACAATTAAACCCTAACACAGCCTCAAGTTCAAAAACACTAATCGTAATAATAATACTCGTAATAAATAATTAAATAATAAATTAACATGATAATAATGAACATAATTAATACTATCAATTAATTAGAAATAAAGCAAATATATACCAGTTCCACCATCGCCGACAATTACAAGCTTGAAACTCGGATAATCAACAGTTTGCTGATTCGGAAGCGCCTAAAACAAGACAATTAAATCAAACACATAAGAAATCGATTAAAACGACGAATCAAATTCAGATCTAAAACGAGAAACATGAACGTACCATTTTGAAATAGTTGTAGGCAGAGTACAGAGATGGTAGCGGTTTAGGGGTTGATTAGAATATATAAGCGTGTATCTTATATAAGAGAGGCTGAGATTCTGCGTTGATGAAACGAGCCCTAAAACTCGAAAGTACGCAAACACAAAATAAATATTCACCCAAAAATGGTTAGCTTTAAACTGACGCGGTTATATACACCGTTGGATTGAAATCTGTTGCTATTAACCGTTGATTGTGTGATCAGTGCGAGTCACGTGATTAGACTAAATGGTTTTGAATTTTGAATTTTATTCCACCACCAAACATTGCATGTTTTGTTGGTTTGAAATAAAAAATGACGATGGGGTATTATAAAATTTTGCATCATCATGAAATTATGGATGGATAGTTTAATATCTAGCACACTAGCAAAATTTTATTGGGCTTTTATTGATTGCTTTTGGACCCTTGTGTTCTATAAGATCAAAACCATTGAGCCCTCTTATGTGCAAACTTTAGCAATACATCTCGGTTCAATACCAAAACCTTCTTTAAAAAAAAAAAAGTACTAATAACATTTTGCTTCATAAAAAAAGTCTACAAAAATACCTCAAAATTGGTATAAAAAAAATTGCGTCTTGCGAATGCGAATGGCTTTTCCGACTGGATTTAATTTCACGGTCATTACCGAAAAACCAACGCCATTAGCAATTTGAAAAAAAACTAGCCTTTAAAAACTCGTGCGTTATACGGCGGGCCCTAATAAAAAAAGTATAAAATACGAATATGAAGTTATTAAGAAAGAAGAAAACATCTTCAATATAAAACATATAAGTGGACATGTAAACAAACAATGTTCTGAATTCAACCAATCCAAAAAAGTTGTTCTAAGGAATGTTGTAAAGATTCATAAATTGCATAAAAGTGGTTCATAAAAAAAGTTGAAATGGAAGCGTAATACTTTAGTTGTTGGAAACACGATAGTAGTAGAAGGTACGGTATTTGCACACGTATAATTTGAACACGCGTATATGTTATATCAACTAAATAAAGAGAGTACAAAATGACAATTACACAACTACAAAATGACGATAAACAGTCATAGTAATTATAACCTTGCACTCAAGCTGTTGCCCATGCATCTCCATGTTGTCTTTCATGTGCATCTTTATCCCCTGAAATAAAAAAAATCAAAAAATAAGTTTATCATTATGTATACTTTATCATCTAAAAAACTGATATAAAAGATCACAAAGAGCAAACAACTAGTTAGAAGATTAGTATATATAAGATCATGAAGTAAAGAATTTTACAATTATAAGAAAAAGATGTCTAATAGACTATACAAAATCACTAAATATGGAACAATTAGAATTTCATGAATCTACATTGACGTAACAAATCAAATGAACTATACATTTTCACGTGATAATAAAGATCAAAAATTGATTTGAACGACTAATGAAAAGAGATGATAACAGATAAAAATGGTCACAACTAAATACATCAAATTAAAAATAAATTACCAGATGGAATCGATAAAATTATGACGTTGGTGTAGTTTGGAATACGTTGTAGCACCATATTCTTCGGCAGTGATGGAGCTTGAACATTAACAATGAGGGGGTCATATAATTTAATCAAAACCGTATGCAGTATGCTAGCGAGTTTGGTGGGGCCAATATTTAAATTTACCATGTCTTAGTCCCTAAAACTATAGAATTTACTATTAAGGACATATTTTTTTGGGGGGACCATGGCACCCCCTGCCCTACATAAGCTCCGTCGCTGTTCTTCGGTCATCTATCATCTCAATTGTTCATTCACATGTGAGTTCAGACTGTAAATTTAGTAGGTAATTCGTGTCAGTGGGGATTGTTATTCATATACTGTTATACTAAATTTTAACACAAAGAACGGGAACTAAACAACACATTTAAAAACTATTATTTTTACATTCTTATACTGTCATCCGGGGGGAAATCAAAAAAGAAAAAAAAGGAAACATTTATCGAAAAGTCAAAATTACCACAACCTGAGAAAGTAAACTGCAAAATAAAAAAAAATTGAAAAAATAAAGACGATTAAACTTACTTCGTAAGGGTTGGGTTTCCTGGATATCGGGTTCGACAAACTTTCGGCGATCCTTTTTTTTGCTTGTTCTGCGTTCTTGTAGCGAGTTTTGTTTACATGAAGTACTGGATTTGTGTTGTATTTCTCTCTGTACCCGTGTGTTTGTTGTTTTTTTATCAGTGCAGTGGTGTATACATGCCTGATCAGTAAAGCAAATTCAGAAGATTCAGATTTAATTTTTTTTAAGGTGTAAGAATCATCATAACCAAAGACTTAACATACAAAAAACGCATATATAGAGAACACCTCAACTTCGTGATCAACATGCGATCGACATGTTTGATCATTAGTAGTCAAGGACTCTATTAAAAGCCCGGGCTGCAATGTAATATGTGCCTATTGGTTGGTCAGCTTTGATGAGTACATATGTGGTTTGACCCGGTCCAAGCATAAGGACCGTGGTTGTAAACGGTTTTAAGTATGATGCATCGGTTCCTACTACAGTTAGTTTGTGGTGATTAAAGTAGCCCGTTTTACCGGGTCAACCCATTAACCAAATTTATGTGTAACTCATTTTACCACATTTAAGAAAAAGATCAGTTTTTTCAACATAATGATTGAAGTAGCCCATTTTCCCAGGTCAACCCGTCACCCAAATTTATGTGTAACCCAGTTTACCACATTCAAGAAAAATATCAGTTCTATAACATAGTGATTAAAGTAGCCCATTTTACTGGGTCAACCCATTACCCATATTTATGTGTAACCCATTTTATCACTGCATCCTATAGATGCTCATATGATTAACAAAAACAAACCTTTGCTGGAGCATTTATAAAGATCACCGGGTTGACCATTGATTGTATATCCGTCAGAAACATTCGAAGCTGGTTCATGTTCTCGTTGCTTCTCGTATAACATCAATCAGGTTTGCATCCCACCATTCACCTGCACATGATCATCATCATCATCATCATCATCATAATATAGTGTCGAGTATCCAAAGTTTGAAATTCAAAGAATGTAGTAAATGAATAAATTGCATACCAAAATGTTTGCAGGTGATCTTTAAAAAAATGTTTGCATCTTTATCGTTATCATTTAATGACTCCAGGTTATAATGAACTTATAAAAATATGCTTTTTGAATGTTTACTATTGTATTAATAATACACAACTATTAAGGCATACACTATCTGCGCTGACAATTACATGAATCTTCATAAAATCTAGAAACATCTGTATTTTTATAAGGCATAATACATTAGAGACACAACATTTGAAACCAAAAGTAGATAAAACTAAAGAAAATTAAGTTTATTAAGTTCTTTACATATTAAAGGCATAACAACTGAAACAAAAAGTAGATAAAAAAATAAATTCAGTGACTGTCTAACTGTCATACCTTTATTCAGAAGTCTTGAAATTCAGGCTGAAAGAACAATTGCTCGGGGTAAAAATCCTAACTCAAATCTGAAACTGTATAAAACTTGAAAAAATAACGATGACAAAATTAACCTTGCATATGTATACCCATAACCCATTTCAGTCACAACCTCAACAATACTCATCTATCTGTATATAAATTTAAACTATATACCATACTTTATTTCTTTGACAATCATGTTTGTACTCACGGGCTTTCTCGAAAAAACATATACAACATACATATACAATATTTATTAAAAGAAATAATAAATAACGTAAACTCAAAATTTTACAAACCATGTAACACTTTCTTGAATACTTGTGCTAACTACCAATATGAATCAGCATCAAAGTTGCTGCACCCTGAATTGGCCAATTTTCAGGTAAAAATGGTTTTTGCTTCCTGCGAATGGCTTTTCCGAATGGATTTAATTTTACGGTCATTGCCGAAAAACCAACGCTATTATCAATTTGAAAAAAATGTGATAGTTATAGTGTGGTATAGTTAGTCAATTTGCTAATATCTTGAGATGCCAAGTCGGTTCCCTACCATTCTCATATCTCGGACTCCCTATTGGTGCGAAAATGACCAAGTCAAGTAGTTGGAATCCGGTAATCGAGAAATTCAAATCTAGGCTTTCATCTTGGAAAATGCGTTCGTTGTCATTTGGTGGAAGAATGGTTCTTTTAAAATAGGTATTGAATAGCCTACCTTTGTACTACTTTTCGCTCTTTCGCGCCCCGAGTAGTGTATTAAAAATTCTTGAGAGTGTAAGAAGAGTGTTCTTTTGGGGCGGGGCGGGACAATCTTCCAAATTAGATTGGGTTAAATGGGATAGGGTGGTATCTTCTTATGAACACGGGGGGGGGGGGGGGGGGGGGGGGGTTAAATTTTGGTCATTTAAAAAGTAAAAACCTTGCGTTATTAGGAAAATGGTGGTGGAGGTTCAATACCGAAACCAACTCACTTTGGACTAATGTCATTCGGAGTATCTATGGGCCTTGTGGCGGTTTGGACTTGGGGATTGAAGAAATTCAATCTCTGAAGTCAACCACCTGGAGGCATATTATCTTCGCAGGTACACAAATCCAAGATGGCGGCATTGACTTAAAAAATTCATTCGTCAAAACAGCGGACAGCAGCTCGAATCTGTTGTTTGGGAGTCAAGATGGTTAACAGGTGCAAAGCTCAAGGATCTATGCTCGAGACTCTATCGGCTTGAATCAAACCCGCATGATAGAATTTGTGATCATGTTGTATCAGAAGGATCGAGGTATAAACTGTGCAGCAACTGGATGCGACAGCCTAGTGGCAGAACCTTCGACGAATTAGAGCAGCTTACCAGACTAGTAGCGGAGTACAACTTCAGCAATTCGGGATGTGACACATGTTTCTGGAATATCTCACGTAACGGTACCTTCACTGTACGAACTTTATCTGTAAGACCCTAATATTTATTGTACAAAGATGTAAATAGTGTACATGAAGTGTGGGTGACATTGTGTAATTAAACAGAAGTCAGAAACTGTCCAGCATTTCGTGCGCGCCGCGAACACCTAAGGGAGCGCGCCGCGCACCCTTACTGTAGCCAGATTCTGCTTCTTTTAATGAGATATTTTGGAAGGGATTTTTGGTATTTTCACTTGAGAACGAGTTAAAGGCCACCAGATCAGTTTGTGGGTGTCATAACTCTATTATCAACAACCTTATCATATCCACTTCAATTTTAGAGAGAGAGAGAGAGTGATTCTTGGTGTGAGAAAGCTCAAGTAAAGGAAGAAGGAGCTAGTTTCGGGTCTTAGCTCGAGTTATAAAGTTGTTCATCTTCTCTCTAGCTACGTTTTGGTTGTGGTGGTATGTTCTAACTTTGATTTCCTTACTTTGATTTATGTAAGGGTTAGGATTTGGGTAAATGAAGAACATAAAACCCATATTTGTTGATTTTGGGTGTTCTTGTGTAAGATTGAGTCATGAGGACTCAAGGTTTGCTAACCTAGGGTTTTGAATTGACAAATGATGTTAGGACCCCGAAGTTGTATAGTGTTAATGTGAATTAAGCTTAAATGAAGGTTCCTTAGAAAAGTGCTATATAAGGAACCTAAGTAGTCCTAATTAGATAGCCATTGTATTGTAACTGAGTTCTAGAAGCTGTGGAATGTAATTTGTACTGATTCTCTCTCATACCGAGTCTTCTTCCTACATACCGAATCTCACTCTATCTTATCATTTCTCTCAATCTCAACATGATCTGACCTATCATATCAGAGCTTCTAGGAAGTGATTCTGCATTACTATATCAATCCAGAGATTGTAGATTACAGAATCTGAATACTCTCGGTAAAATGAATTAGATTCGGTATTATTGAATTTGATAATCTGACGTTCAGATTCTTGTGATAAGTTCAGCGAAGGGGTATTAGGTCTATTAGAAAGAGTTTTGATCATCATTACAGCTTATTAACTTCAATTATGGAGAATCAAGTTGATTTTTAGAGTTTGTGGCTAAAACTCTCGGTATTGCTTAATTCAAGCTTGATTCTGGATTTTTGTGAAGATTTAAAGATTCAGTTGTGTTCGTGAGGTGCTAAATCACATTTCTGTCGGTTCAATTTCTTCAATTCTTCAAGTTTTGAAGATTTGATCAACATTCGGTATCATAACCGTCATACCGAGTCTGCTTCATTACTGAAAATTCATCTTAAGTGTTGCAGATTGTGGTGTGTTTGTGATTCTATCACATTCAGTTTGATTATACGCAGCTAATTGGTGCAGTTTTAGAAAGGATTCTGTTATATTTCTAAGTTTTAGACTTATACTCGGTATTGTCAACTGCTACAGTTGACATTCGGTATCCTGAATCTTCGGTATCATTGATATTCTGTTTGTTACTAACTTGTTTTCTTGTGTAGTAAGGTTACCGAATCTAATTCAAGGGAATTGGATTGAGTTTACACATAATATTTTACAGAATTTGACTACCGAGTCATTTACCGAATCAGAATCTCAATTTCACTTAATTCTTTGGTTTTAAGTATTCTGAGGCTTCAAGTTGTGTAGTTACCGAATCTATACCGAATCTGCTACAGTACCGAACCACTTACCGAATCTGCTACTGTACTGAATCTTTACCGAATCTGACATTCTTGTTAGATTTTATACTGAACCCTGATCATAGATTGTGTTTAATACCGAATCTATACCGAATCTACCTCAATTTAAGATGTCTACTCAGGACACTCTTATCATTGGATCAGATTCCCGACCTCCAGTGTTGTTTGATGGCAAGTACACTTAGTGGCTTCATCGTATCACTCAGTACATAGACTATAAGGGTGAGAAAGCTAAACATATATGGGCTTCTCTGAGAGATGGTCCAGTTGTTGATTTTTATCCGGATACTGGTATGCCAATTCCAGTCTATGAACTTTCTGGTGATAAAAGTGAAAGAGCTCAGGGTGACATAGGGGCTAAGAATATTGTCATGCAAGCTATCCCATATGAGCTATTTGAAAATGTTGATAGCAACACTACTGCAAAAGATATATGGGATGAGATCAAACGACAACAAGAAGGTTATGACATGTCAGACGTTACTAAATTGAATAAGGCTCTGGGATTGTATGAAGATTTCAAGCAGGAACCAGAAGAACTACTCAAGGACACCTACCGTCATTTCAATGGTGCTCTCAATGAGTTGAAAAGGTGTAAGATTGTAAAAGTACATGCTGAAGTCAACATGAAATTCCTCAAAAAGCTCAATGCTGATTGGCTTCCTTATGGAATCATTGTTCGATCTACCAAAGAGATTGACAAGTTGACTATTCATGAGCTTGTTGGAGTTCTTATGCAACCTGAGGTGTCTAAACTTCAAGAAGGAAGGAAAGAGTCTTCTCCGGGCGATCCTCTTGCTCTAATTGCCAAAAAGAAGAGCAAATCATTTTCCAAAAGCTTGTCCAAGAAAGTGCTTGTTGAAGAATCAACTGATTCTGAAGAGTTGAATCTTTCTGATGTTGACGATTCTCACCTTGAATTAGTCAAGATGGCAGCTATGTTCACAAACGCCTTGAACAAACACAAGTTTAAAGCAAATCAAGCAATCAACACAAACACTCATCATCTTCCTCGTACTACAAGAAAGCTGATCAATCCAAACAACAACGTGCTGATGATTCCAAGAAGGAAGATTCAATTTGTTTCAATTGTGGCAAAGCTGGTCATTACTCTCGTGAGTGCAAGATGCCTAAGAAGAAGGACGCAGCTTACTACAAGAAGAAAATGTTGATGGCTAAGATTGTGGAAACTGGGGGAGAGCTGAAACCGGTTGATGATACTTAGTTTAACTGGACTGATGATTCAGACTCAGAGGTGGAACATGCAAATGTTTGCAAGGTGACTAAGCTCATCAAAGCTAAGGAAGCATTGGAGAATTCTGACTCAACATCTAACGATGATGAGGTACAATCAACTGAAATCTCACCTGATTTTATAAAAATGCAAAATGACTTGATGAAGAATCTGGTCTCAATGTCAAAAGAAGTCAAAAGCTTAAAATCTGAAAACAAGATTTTAAAAGATAAAATCAAACTAAATGAGACCAGACCTTCCTCATCCAAATTTCAAACGGATGTGCAACGATTGACTCTCCAACTCAACTCTACGAAAACTGAGTTAGAAGATCTTAAGAAGACAATTCATCCGATTAAAGTCGAACGAACTGATTATCGTTTAAAATCTGAACGACTTGCAGAAAAAGTTCAATTCTTAGAAAAAGATCTTTCTGATTTAAAAAACCAACATGAACCTACACTTTTGAAGCTAAACAAGAAAATTATTCATTTGGAAAACTCCATAATTGAAAAAGACACTGAAATTTCTTCATTGTCAAAAGAGTCTGTTCTAATAAAAGCTCAACTTGCTCGATATGAGGAAAAACTCTATCGTACAGAGAAATCTAAATCTATCATTGATTTAGAACTTTCAAAACAAACAATTTTCATGAACAGACCAAAAACGATTCATGGTGAAAAGTGGGGGTTGGGTTTTGAAGATCCTAAGATCTTAGATGGAGCTTCCAAAAAGATTCCAGGATTATATCATTCTGATTACTTTCAAGCTGGTTTACCACCGCATTTTGTGCATTCTTCTGATAATGATTTTGATGATATTATTGTTAATCGCAAATTTAAAAAATACCATCAAATTAGCTTAATGTATGAGAAAATTAATGCAAAAATGGATAAATCAAATCCTGATTTCTTGAAGGAACTTGTTGAAACTGAAAAGAATGTGCAATGTGCTAATTATGTGCCGACACGTAGATTGGTTTACATTCCTACACTCATGCTAGAGAAATATATTTTAATGCTTGAGAATGAAGTGTTTAACAAACCTAGTTCCATCATTGTTAACATAGATGAGGTGTTTGATGAATCAACTTTTGATGTGAAACCAATTCTACCTGCATTACCTGCACGTTCTGATAATGTTTTCCTTGAAGACCTAGCACATGAACTAACTGTTTTCTTTGAGACAGAATCTCTAGGTCAAAATTCTTTAGATGAAAAAATAGAACCTCATAATGAATCGATCATTGAACCTTTGATAGATTTTGAAAGTCAACTTCATCCTTTGCACGATTATTATTTGCATTTACCTGCTGTACGTAATTTGAATCGTATAGTAGCTCAACTAGAAAAGGAGAATATTGACTTGCAACTTAAGTGCCAATCATTAGAACAAATGCTTGCTTTGTGTGATAAATTGCCTTCACTACCTAAGAAAGAATGTACTTATGCTTTTAAGGAGGGTGAAGTGATAGTTTCTGCTGAAGAATTATGTCTTGAGGTTAAAAACTTAAAACAAAAGATAATTCAACTAAAACAGGCTAACACACTTAAGCAATCGTCTAATGTTGAAACCAATGTGCTTGAATGTATTGGTGGGATTACTAAGAAGGGGAAGGGAACAACAACATCTAAGGATGTAAAACCCATTACTATTCTTAAAAATCCTCTACGTTCTCAATTTGGCAATCGTGGTTCAAAAGTTGTTTCTACAACTCAATTTGTTGTCAAAAAGGTTCATTCTCACGATGGTTCTGTGTCAACTGAAAAGATTCCTATGATTCCAATGACAAAAACTTCAAAAGCAAGTCTTTTAACGACATCAGTTAAGTCCACACAACACACAAGTCCTAAACCTGATTTAAGTGAGTATGATGCAAAAGAATGTAAAATCAAATTGGAAATTTTGCAAAATCAATCATCTCATGTGTCAACTGAAAAGTTTGGACGTCTAACTAAAAAAGGTGTTTTTCGTGTCACAGGTCATAATCCAAACTTGAATTACAAATCTGTATGGGTTCCTAAGTCCACGACTAAGAAAGTAGCAAACAAACCAACGCAATCTGCTAGTTGGCCTAGGAAATCATCTCATATTTTTCAATTTTCGTCTGTGAACAAAACATCTACTTGGAATAAGTTGTGTGTTAAGACTTCTGATAATGATGTACAACTTGATATTGCGTATGATGCTTCATGTAATGTGGTTTTAAATGATGCTTTATTGTCTAAACTGCATGATGCTTTACGTGATTATCTTGTCATTGATCCAAAGTTTATTGTTGGTACTAATCGTAGAGGACCCAAGAAACTTTGGGTACCTAAACTCTAGGAAATTCACATTTACAGGGTTTCGATGTCTGTGTTTGGTATATCGATTCCGGTTGTTCTCGACACATGACGGGCGATAAATCCTTGCTTGTCAACTTCATTGACAAATTCCTAGGAATGGTTACTTTTGGAAATGATGAAACAAGCGATGTGCGATGATTGTTGAGCAAGATGGGGTAGTGTGGTATATATATATATATACACACGTGTTATGTCCTATGTTTCGTGGTTTAACCTATTCCGTTTTATAGAATGAAGACGAGAAACGGTCCCGAAAATGATAATGGGGGCACGAGTGAAGACGCCGAGTTCACTGCCAAAGTTGAGGCCACCTTTAAAAAGCAAAAGGAGGACTTTATTGCGAACGTTCGAAAGGTCTTCCAAGATTCGGTTGATGAACAAATAACCGATCTAATTAATGAACGAATGAAGTCCACGATCGAAGAGGCACTTGATGCTAGAAATGTTTATCCTCGAGGCGAAGGGGGTGATGGTAATGGTGGGAATGGAAGGCGGGACTTCCATTACAAAAATTTCAAGGATGCTCAACCCCCGATGTTTAATGGGGTACGAGATCCGTTGAAAATCACATGTTGGATCTCCGACATCGAGGGGGCTTTTCGTACCGCGGAATGTCCTCCCGAGAAGAAGGCGAGGTACGGGCCTAGCATGTTGCATGAGGAGGCCAAGTTGTGGTGGGATGATAAAATCCAATTATATGGGGAAGAGCAATGCATGAGCTTGACGTGAGAAGAGTTTAAGAAGGAATTTTTCAAAGAATACCGAACTTCTTCCGACCTTGATAGAATCCGGGACGAGTTGCACAACTTGCGACAAGGTTCAATGGACTTGGTTACTCTCAAGTAGGGATGGCAATCAACATCCGATCCGACGGATATCCATCTGATCCAACCCGCTTAAAGCGGATATGGATGATTTAAACGGATGAATATTGGATATGGATATGGATATGGATGTATAATGGATCGGATATGGATGTAAATTTGTAATCCACGGATTCACCCGATTTCACCCGAAAGTTTCAATATATATATAAATATAAATAAAAAATATTTGTAAATTTAATCTGTAACTATATATTATACATATACATTAAACATATATATTAATATATAAACATTTTAATCAATGAAGATAAATACTAATAATATTCTTATAATATTACCTAAATAAGCGGGAGATTTCCCTCCATTTGTACAGATATTTTAGTGGAAATACTTTGATTTATTATTCACTTTTTCACATATATTTACTCTAGGTTTTACTTGAAGTTACTCTTCCCCAAATTTCACCCAATCTTTGCTTCAAACAATTCTGAAGACGACTTGGATTTAAGGTTCGTAACTTTACTTGAAACACATAGTTACAATTCTTTTACTTGAACCCATATATATAGGTGTACGAAGTTGATAAAGTTAGGGTTTTTTCGTTCTTGATTAAAGTGGGTTTGGTATACACTTAAAATCTTCAAAATTGACGAAAAGTGATGCTATCTTCTCTATATAATGGCATTTTGAAAATATAACTACTGATAATGATTATAAAATTGGAGGTGTTTCATGAATCAAGTTAAGGTCTTTGATATAGAAATCAAAGGTGATTTATTCATACCCTTTGATGTATGAAATACTAAACATAAAATTGTTCTCATTTGGAAATGTCTTGTATACAAGTAAAGGTCTTTTGGTTGTAAATGTTAAGCTAGAATTGTGACTTTTGGTAGCATCAAAACTTTTAGAACAGTAGCAACTTATTAGTTGACTTTTGGTCATAAATGTTAAGTTAAAACTGTGAACTTTGGTTTTATAAAATAGTAAGAACTTTGATGTTTGATTGTACAGGGTAGAATAAGCTTACTTTTAATGTATAAAGTTGTAATAAACTATGAAATTTTAACTTTTAATTGTATTAAGCTATACAAAATATGTATTGAAGAATTATCCAATGGACATCCATTAACCCGATTAATCCATTGGATATGGATATGGATGGATGAAATAAAATTAAATGGATATGGATATGGATATGGACGAGAAAAAATTAAATGGATATGGATGTGGATTTGGACTCACCCGATCCATATCCGATCCATTGCCATTCCTACTCTCAAGTCTACCTTCTTGGCAAAGACTCGTTTTTATCCGAAATATGTTGGTGACGATCACAAGTTGATAAAAGATTTCTACCGTACCATAAATGATGAGTTGAAGGGTAAGATTAGTCGGGGAATGGCTAAGTCTTTTGAAGAGTTATTTGAATTAGTTCGGGGTTTTGAACTGGAGGTTCCGAAAAGAAGTGATTTCTCTTTTTCTAAGAGAAATTTTGAAGGTTCGGGTCTGATAACGCCAAAATTATACATATTTGTTGTCGTTATTTCTATCCGATTTTGTATCATTTTGTATGTAATTATTGTACTTGTGTATTGTAATAATTTAAAATGTGTGTATAATCCATTGCGAGTGTTGAAGCGAAGATTTATGGAAAATATTGCTGATTTTAGAAGATTATGCGCACCTGCACCGTTTTGGCCATAACTCGGTCATACGAACTCAAAAAAGGGTGAATCCAGAGCCCAGACGTCCGTAACTCAGAGCTCTACAACATCATATTGTAAAATTACCAATAAACAGTACCAGATGCAGCGCATCTTCTATAGATGCGGCGCATATGAGGCCAAAATAGTCCCGACAGCTTTACATGCGGCGCATTTGTGCCAGATGCGGCGCATCTGAGCCAGATGCGGCGCATCTAACTCATATGCGGTGCATCTGAGGTCCTGTCGATAGTTTTGGGTCCTAAAACGAGCTGGAAACCACTAAAAATAAAGGGATGCGGTGCATCACCTTTAGATGCGGCGCATCTGATGCATTTCTGGGCATTTTACCTAACTTTTGAGCCTATTTAAGAAGAGCTTTGGTTACACATTTGAGACACCACAATATACATTATTTCTGGTCCGAGAAGGGGGCTTCCCTCAGCCATTCTAAAGGGTTCTTCACCCTCTTAAACCTCAAGATTGAAGAAGGGATCATACGCTACGATAGGTACTTTCGGTTTCATTTATTTTTGTGATAAGATTATGAATTCCTATTGTTTCAATTGTATTGTTGTAACCTTCATTATTATGATTGGCTAAAGCCTTGTGTGTTTACTTCAATGTAAGATTTATGGCTTGGGATTGTTCTATATTTTGATGTTATGCTAGTTACATTTATGTTTGATTGATTAAGTAATCTAGTCCAACTACAAGAACCATAGTTATGATTGTTTAGTTCTTCACTTTAATTACATAAATTGTAAACCAATTAATGTGAGTTAACTAGGTAAATAATTTATGCTTCAATACATCTAGTAATCTAGACGGTTAGATACATAAGCTTAAGTGATTTCGTTATGTGTTTAATCCGGTAATTGAATAAGTTCCAAAGCAACATAGTCATGAAATTACTTCAAGTGATTGTTGTAGTTTAGGATTTACGTGAGTTTAACCGGGTTGGGTCTAATTAATCTAATCAATCTAAATCAATTATGTTCTTTCATAGATCCATTGTTGTAAGTATCCATTTACCCTAGTTCAATTATATGAGTTATGAATTGATTTATGTGAGTTTATCAATGTTCATGGCTTGTACTTCAACACCTAGTGATTTAGACATCTACATGTGAGTGTAGGATGGTAATTGAATGGTAACTAGATTTTACAATCGTGTAGTTTATTTAGAGTGATCTTAATAAACTAGGTTTTATGTGAATTCAACCAAGGAAGAGTCTTATTGATTAAACATAGGTAAAGAAGAACTAATGACAAGGTTTATGTGAATTTACTAAGTTTATAGTTCTCGGTTTATAGATATTGTGAGATTGATATAAGCCATTTACATTTACTTGTAACTACATAATAACGGGTTTAACTATAAAAGAACAATCCCTATCATTTATCAAGCTTTGAAGTAAACACCGCCTTCTCATCCTTGTTATTATCTCATTTTATTTCCCGTTTGGTACTTAACAATTCTACAATTAAAACTCCCTCTTAGAATAATTAATCGTTTTAAAGTCCTTAAAACAAACTTCTTCCTGTGGATCGAACTGGTCAATATACTTGCTAGTTACTGCATGATTGGGTTTAGTTGCCTGTAATATGTGTTAATTATTAAGCATATTGTCTACATATTAAAGGTTACGTCTTAACACATCAACTTTTTAGCACCGCTGCCGGGAAGCGGTTTTGTTTAAAAGATTTTCATAGACTTTTAGTTATTCGATCCTTTCGTGGGAAGTTATTTTCGCGAAAGTTACCTGCTTTATTTTTATTTTTTGTTTGTTTTGTTTTTCTTTTCTGGTGTGATTGCAGCTAGGTTACAGGTATAATTTGGCTGGGTATGATTATATGATTTCGAAAGCCATGTATGATGTCCAACAATCAGGTGAATCATCAGTTTTCATGGGTATGAATGAAGATTGGTATATGGGTTCTTGGGAAGCTAGGGTGGAACCAAGAGGTATTTGTGAGACTTATACAGGTTACTATATACCCGAGGAGTGTGATGATAGTCTTATGTATCATTATACCCCTATGGACCAACCATGGGATTATTATGAAGATGGTAACTCATCCTGGGATTCATCTCAACAACACTTTCAAATTCAAGAAGGAGAGGAGAGTCAGTCGAATTTAGAAGATGTAATTTTAGACTTCATGAGAAACGAGACTGAACGGAGCCAAAATTTGCAAGAAACACTAGCGGGCCAACAAGAATCTATTGAGCGTTTACAGAGGACCATGAGCTGTCTACTCCAGCAAATTAAAGAAAGGGAGTTGGACACTTTTCCGGCTAATTCACTAGCTGATTCGAGGGGTAATACGCAGATACCCAAGGTAGAAAGTGTTGAGCATACCATTATTATACCACCTACCACCCCAGTTATGTCCACGTTTGCAATGCTTTATCCAGGAATTGATGAAGGGGAATTGCGGGCGATAGGTTGGTATTCATAGGATAGTGATGATGATGACGTTTTAACTACCGAGGTCGAAGAAATGGATTCATCAAATATCATCGACGATGAGGAGTCTAATATAGTGGAACCAATTGAGGAGTCACCTTCTCATGTGGAATTTGTATATCATCACGAGGTTAGCACTTGGAATATATTAAAAGATGATCCGTTTGGACATGATCCACCTGAAAGAATAAAATTTTTGCTGCAAGCCGCACTTAAGAGAGAGTCATGTGTTGACTCTCAGGGTAGGTATTCCCTTTTCAAGAAATTGAAAAAGGAATTATATGATATATTATATACCACCTGAGGGGTTAATGACTGGCTCACGTTACTTATTCGTGGAACTTTTTCCACTGATTTTACATGTCGTCCGATAAGTGTGGGGAAGAATGACCCCATTAGGTGTTAAAAGAAGGGGTAAAGTTTGGTGCACAACTCATTAATAAATATGCACCATATAAAATGAGTATTGTGCTATGTGCTGCAATTTTTAAAGACTGGCATGAAGTTTAGCAAAATACTTGCATGATGATTGGTTTGTGATAGCGTTTAAGGAATGGATGATGTTCTTATCGTGACAGCCAATTCAGCGCCATCATCCCGTGATCTTCGGCCTAAAGCCTAGAAAGTATTAACTCTCTTTCATACTATTTGCCCTCTCGAATTTACAATTTTTCTGATTTCATGTAATGAGGGCATTACATGATCTTAAGTGTGGGGAAGGAGTAAATTCTTTCGGGTTTTACAAAAACATGGTTTAAAATGGCTTAAAATGTGGGTTTTACAAAAAAAAAAAATATGGTTTAAAATGGCTTAAAATGTGAAATTTTTTAACTTTATAAATTCATTTGCATGAATTTATTTTGTATAAAAGACTCAAGAAATAGCCAACTAAGGAAATGATCAACACGCTATATCACATACTTCGCGCAAGGATTCTATAGTACTTTGTTGAATCGGAAATCAAATCCAATACTCATTGAATTAAGGAAGTCAAGTCTTTCAAAATAACGCACTTGCTAACTTATGTTAGAAGATGTAGTCCAGAACAGCTGTAGGTTAATGAAAAATCTTGAAAAGTCATCTCTATCATCGGCTGGAAATCCACCTCACCTCAGCATCAAACAGGGTTTTTGGTGGTCAGACATATCCTAACCATGGGATGGATCTGTCTCGTACAATGGGGGGCACATTGCAAATTAGCTTTTAAGACTAATGAATCTAATCCCTACATGGATGATCTCCGTAAAGATCAACTGCATCTATGTTGACTGCCATAACAAATTGAGGTGTGCAAACTCATGGTTCACCTATGATATTTGGACACGATATAGTTTCTTCTAAAACTTATGCTATTTTATGAACTATATTGTGTAAAACCATTTTTAGGACATCCGGTTTCAAGTTCCATGATACTTCAATCATGGGGGCGAGTAGCTTGCTAAACGCCGACTGAGGCTTTGGTTTTCAGTTACCCTCAACCGGACTTTGAGGTTAAAACCGAAAAACTTGTTAGTGTAAAACTAACAAGTAACCTTTGTTAATTAAAATGATTAATAAAACTAATCATGAATGCAAATAATATCTAGAAATATTATTCGTGCAAGTTCCGAGTGTCACAAAGACGTTTCGGGCAATTAAAGTCAAGTTCGGGCAATCATGGTAACATGTAAATGTAATAACATACATTCGTTTAATCACACGTATTAATAATAATAATTATTAATAAATAAACGTTGGAAATTCCAGGGTCGTTACATTACCCACCTGTTAAAGAAAATTTCGTCCCGAAATTTAAGCTGAGGTAGATGGAGGAGTCGGGAAAAGGTGAGGATACTTCCGCATCATTTGGTCCTCTTGCTCCCAAGTAAACTCAGGTCCTCGTTTGGCATTCCACCGTACTCGGACGATCGGAATCTTGTTGCATTTCAAAGTTTTGATCTCACGATCCATAATTTCAACAGGTTCCTCCACAAAGTGGAGTTTGTCATCAATCGTAAGTTCCTCAAGTGGTATGATAAGTTCAGGTGCAGCAAGACACTTCTTCAAGTTTGACACATGGAAGGTAGGATGAACTGAGCTCAATTGCGCTGGTAGATCCAAACGGTAAGCAACGGGTCCAACCCGTTCCAAGATTTCAAAAGGACCAATGTATCGTGGGTTCAACTTTCCACGTTTTCCAAAACGGATCACACCTTTCCAAGGTGCAACCTTCAACATTACACGATCACCCACGTTGAATTCAAAGTCCTTACGTTTAAGTTCGGCATAACTCTTTTGACGATCACGGGCAGTCTTAAGTCTAGCTTGGATCTCAGCAATCTTCTCCGTCGTTTCGTGGACTACCTCGGATCCGGTGATTTGCTTTTCGCCTACTTCGGCCCAACAAATAGGAGATCGGCACTTACGGCCATACAATGCTTCAAAAGGTGCAGCATTAATGCTCGAGTGATAACTGTTGTTGTACGAGAATTCGGCGAGTGGCAAATGTCTTTCCCAGGCCTTTCCAAAATCAATGACACATGCACGCAGCATGTCCTCCAATGTAGCGACCCGACCAAAACATCATTGAAGGCGCCGTCTACTTAGGTCCCGTTACGTGGTCATAAGTCTTTAAAACAACGTTTGACCAAAAGATATGTCGCATTCATTTCAAATGTAAAGGTTGTTCAAGTTTACAAGAATAGTTCCACCACAAGTTACGATACGAAGTTTTAAGTACAAATGAAACTTATGCGACACAATTTAAAAGTATTCAAAAGACGCTCCATGTATGCATATATACTCGACATCCAATGCAAGTATCAAATAGTGAGCGGAAGCATGTATCATGTATCGTTCAAGGACCTGAGAAAAACATAGAAATCTGTCAACGAAAACGTTGGTGAAATCATAGGTTTAAGTAAGTAAGTACAAGTGAACCACAAGATTTGCATCAAAGAAATAATAGTATACATTCCAAAAGTTTGTTTCACGAGCACCCAATTATCAAAGCTTAACATTCCTTCCATTGTATACCCCATCACATAGTGCTAGAACAAACACTGATTCTCGAAAATATATTTCATCCGTAGACGGTAGCGAACCGTCAAGGATGAGGGTTGTCAACCCATATGGCCATATAACATAAGTTCTCGCTTACACCCGGCAAGTGTAACTAATGATAATCGAATTGAGAATTTTTGTTCTAAACTCGTATGTAGAATGTTTGTTTTCCTGTACTTGTGTTCACTTAGTAAAAGAAATGTTTATGTTTTCTCATCCCAAATGTAAGTTCAAAAAGAGTAAAAGTGGGACTATGATCTCACCTTGAGTGCACGTACGAAAAGTACTTCACAAAATAACGTGTGCGAAGGATAGTGCTAGTCTTGACCTAAACAAATAGGTCGTATCAATAACGGTAAACACGATAGGTCAAAGATGTTCAATTAGTCCTATGGCTCGTTACGACTCGATTATTTAGCATGTGAAATCAAATTGTCAAGTTTTATGCAAGATACAAGTATATAAACAAGTTAGGAAGGTTGCAAAATCATTTGGTTAAGTTTGACAAAAAGTCAAACTTTGGTCGGTCAAAGTCAACGAAAAAGTCAACACGTTCGGGTCGTGTCCCGAACTATTTTTCTGAGGTTTTTAATCATGTATGAGCATGCTAGGACAAGTTACATGTGAATCGGAGGTGCGTAGCATAGCAAACATTATTCGAAAATTGACCAAGTTGGACAGACCCAAACGGCGCGCCGCGCGGGTATATGGCGCGCCGCGCGGGTACCTGTGCAGTGAATTCTGGCAGTTTTTTTAAGTTTTATGCACGAACCTAACTTCAAACAATCACCATTTATGATCCGCAAACAATCAAGACAAGTATCTTATACCGTTGGGAAGGTAATTTGACGAGGAAAACAACTAAACACATTTCATCAATCAATCTACCTATTACAACAACCAAAACCGCATCTAATGCTTAACATTAACCGCATACAAGTTCATAAATGCAATTCAATGATTCGGGCAACCAATTTACATGAATGATATGCCGTTTCGAAGGTAATCAAGCATACAATCCAACTAAACACTTACCAATAATAATCCATGGCATTCAATGCATCAAAAGTCCATTTCAAGTTCATCAAACCCTAACCCAAATTCACCAAAATCACTAATCAAGTTCATGAAGTTTTCTAAGGCAACCTACACATCAAATTGAAGCTAGTGATGCTAGTAACACAATTAAAACATCAACTTTTAACATCTAACAACATATGATCATCCAAAATTCAAGAACAACACACCAAAATTCAAGTTCATGCTAGTTACACTAAAACAACGAGATCGAGCATATAAATCATATATTCGTGTTAGACTTGAGCCATAGACACTAATTAACACTTTTATAAGTTAAAAATATCAAGAACACAAAATCTAGTGATTTTAGAAAGTTACCCAAATGAGATGAAGTTGGTACCAAAATGAAGAGGATGAAGAGAGGATCACAAATATGTAGTTTATTTTGTTGTAAGCCTCCTAGATCGAATTTAGATGATGATTGAATGAATTTGGTTTTGAGTGTGTGTTCTTGCTAGAGAGAAAGAGAGAGAGATGGAGGTAGAAATGAATGGGTGAAAGGGGTTTGACCCTTTGACCTAGTCAAGGGTTTGATCCCTTGCCAAGTTTAGTCCCTCAACTTTCGTTCGGGTGCGGGAATTACCTAAACGAGATAATTTAAAACGCGTATCAACGGGAGATGTTATAAACATATAACGGACTTTATATTAGTATAACGGAAAAGTAAATGGAAAAAGGCGGGATGTTACATTACCTACTCCTTAAAAGAAATTTCGTCCCGAAATTTAAGTAGGCGTAGTAGTCGTTGTTTCTTCCTCGAGATCTTGCGTTTCCGAATTCACGAATAGATGAGGATACTTCCTTTACATTTGATCTTGTCTTTCCCAAGTAAACTCGGGTCCTCTTTTGGCATTCCAACGAACCTTGACAATCGGGATTCGGCTTTGTTTCAATGTCTTGACGGAGGTGTCCACAATTTCAACCGGTTCCTCCACAAAATGAAGTTTGTCATCAATAGCAAGTTCTTCGAGAGGGATGACGATATCGGGTTCGGCAAGACACTTTTTCAAGTTGGATACATGGAAAGTAGGATGAACGGAGCTCAATTGAGGCGGAAGATCTAAACGATAAGCAACGGTTCCAATACGCTCCAAGATTTCGAAAGGACCAATATACCGCGGATTTAGCTTCCCGCGTTTCCCAAAACGGATTACACCCTTCCAAGGTGCGACTTTTAACATTACTCGGTCACCGACTTGAAATTCAAGATCGTTGCGTCGTTTGTCGGTATAGCTCTTTTGACGACTTCGGGCCGTCCTAAGCCTATCTCGGATTTGAACGATTTTCTCGGTGGTTTCGTGAATGAGTTCGGGTCCGGTGATTTGCACGTCGCCTACCTCGGCCCAACAAAGAGGTGAACGACATTTGCGACCATATAGCGCTTCAAAAGGTGCAGCTTTAATACTCGCGTGATAACTATTGTTGTAAGAGAACTCGGCGAGAGGTAAGTGCTTGTCCCAAGCTTTTCCGAAATCAACCACGCAAGCTCGTAACATGTCCTCTAAGGTTTGAATTGTACGTTCGCTTTGTCCATCGGTTTGAGGATGATATGCGGTGCTCATGTCTAAACGCGTTCCCAACGCTTCTTGCAATGTACGCCAAAATCTAGAAACGAAACGGCCATCTCGGTCGGAGATAATCGATAAAGGTACACCGTGTCGGGCTACGATCTCCTTAATGTAAAGTTGTGCAAGTTTCTCCATTTTGTCCGTTTCTTTCATGGCAAGGAAGTGTGCGGATTTGGTGAGACGGTCAACAATAACCCAAATGGTATCATAACCGCCCATCGTTTTTGGTAGCTTGGTGATAAAATCCATCGTTATCCTTTCCCACTTCCATTGCGGGATCTCGGGTTGTTGGAGTAGTCCGGACGGTCTTTGGTGTTCGGCTTTGACTTTGGAACATGTCAAACACTTGGAAACATAAGTAGCTACGTCCCTTTTGATGTTCGGCCACCAATATAGTTGTTTAAGGTCGTGGTACATCTTATTGGCACCGGGGTGAATCGAGTATCGTGACTTATGGGCTTCATCTAAAATAAGGCTTCGTAGATCCCCATAACTAGGCACCCAAATTCTTCCGGCGAAATATCGGAGTCCGGTTTCTTTAACTTCGAATCGAGAGGTGAGGACGTTCAAGTGTTCGAGAGAGATGTTTTCATCCTTGAGAGCCTCATCTTGTGCTACCCGAATTTGGCTATTAAGGTTGGTGTGAATGGTGATGTTTAAAGCTCGGACACGGAGAGGCACCGCTCTTTCTTTTCGACTTAAGGCATCGGCTACTACATTTGCCTTCCCGGGATGGTAACGAAGCTCGCAATCGTAATCGTTTAAGGTTTCAATCCACCTTCGTTGTCTCATGTTTAGTTGCTTTTGATCGAAAATGTGTTGAAGGCTTTTGTGATCGGTGAAGATAGTACTCTTGGTTCCATAAAGATAGTGTCTCCACATTTTAAGTGCAAAGACAACGGCTCCGAGTTCGAGATCATGTGTCGTATAGTTTCGTTCATGAATTTTGAGTTGTCGAGAAGCATAAGCAATGACTTTCGTTCGTTGCATCAATACACACCCAAAACCATGTTTTGAGGCATCGCAATATACAACAAAGTCATCATTGCCTTCGGGAAGTGACAAGATAGGAGCGGTGGTTAGCTTCGTTTTCAAGATTTGGAATGCGGATTCATGTTCGGTCGCCCAAATGAATTTCTTTCCCTTGTGAGTCAATGCGGTTAGAGGACGTGCAACCAAAGAGAAATTTTCGATGAATCTACGATAGTACCCGGCGAGACCCAAAAATTGACGAATGTGAGTAGGAGTAGTAGGAGTCTCCCATTTGCTAATGGCTTCGATTTTCGTTGGATCGACTTTAATACCTTGGTCACTTACAACATGACCAAGAAATTGAACTTCCTTTAACCAAAATTCACACTTGGAGAATTTGGCATAGAGTTGTTCTTGTCTTAAAAGTTCAAGCACGAGTCGGAGATGTTGTTCGTGCTCTTCTTCATTTTTAGAATAGATCAATATGTCATCGATGAACACAATAACAAATTTATCGAGATACGGTTTGCACACGCGGTTCATAAGATCCATGAACACTGCCGGTGCGTTAGTGAGACCAAATGGCATGACAAGGAATTCATAACTACCGTAACGAGTCCGGAAAGCGGTTTTGGAGATATCTTCCCCCTTAACCCTTAATTGATGATAACCCGAGCGGAGATCGATTTTCGAATATACACAAGACCCTTGTAGTTGATCAAAGAGGTCATCGATGCGAGGAAGAGGATATCGGTTCTTAACCATCAATTTATTTAGTTCACGATAATCAATGCACATTCGTAGGGATCCGTCTTTCTTTTTAACAAACAAAATCGGAGCGCCCCAAGGTGAATGGCTAGGTTGGATAAAACCACGATCAAGTAGTTCTTGGATTTGACTTTGCAATTCTTGCATTTCAGATGGAGCGAGTCTATATGGTGCACGTGCTACGGGTGCGGCTCCCGGAATAAGATCGATTTGGAATTCAACCGGTCGATGAGGCGGAAGACCCGGCAATTCGTCGGGAAATACATCGGAATAGTCACTAACAATTGGCACATCATCGATGTGCTTCTCATCGGACTCGACTTTCTTAACGTGAGCAAGGATCGCAAAACAACCCTTACGGAGTAGTTTTCTAACTTTAACACACGAAACGAGGTTGAGTCCGGTGCAACTCTTATCGCCATAGACGATCAAAGGTTCACCATTCTCGATAGGAATTCGGATTGCGTTAAGATCACAAAGAATGTGAGATTTCGTTTTGACTAACCAATTCATACCGATTATTACATCAAAGCTTCCTAGTTCCGTGGGTATCAAATCAATTTCAAATTCCTTACCCAAAATGTTTATCGTACACCCCCGGTAATATGTGTCGGCACTTAATAGTTTCCCGTTAGCCACTTCAATGGTGTAAGTGGTATCTAATGGAAGAGGTGGAGTGCTAAAAGAATGAGTCAAAGTCTTGGATACAAAGCATTTATCGGCACCTGAATCGAATAAGCAAGAGACATAAGAATTGTTGAGAAGAAACGTACCCGTGACTAGTTCAGTGTCATCCCGGGCTTCCTCGGTGTTTATGTTGAAAGCTCGGCTGCGCGTATTGGGGTTATCTTTCTTCTTTGGGCATGCATTTCTATAATGACCCGTTTGGCCACATTCGTAACAAGTGCCCGTCTTTGGTGCATTGGGCCACTTTCGAGCGACGAGGGTGGCACTTTTACAATCGTTGGCCTTATGACCAACTCCTTGGCACCGGTGGCAAATTAACTTACTACATTCGCCAAAGTGATGTTTGTTGCATTTGTTGCAAAGAGGTAGGTTCCCGGCATAACCCCTCTTGCCGTCGGAGGTGTAAGGCTTCTTAGCAAAGTTGTTGTTGCTTGATTGGGAGGGTTCCCACTTTCTTTTGTTGCCGCCCGATTTATCCTCGGCCTTAGGTGCCGGAACTACGATTTCGTCAACCGTTTCAATTAGTTGGCGAGCCATGTTCATAGCGGCTTGATGAGTAGTGGGTTTAGATGACCTCACCCCTTGTTTGATGCTTTTTGGAAGACCGAGCATGTAGAGCTCAATCCTTTGAGATTTGGGGTTAACAAGATTAGGACACATCAAGGATAGTTCGGCGAAGCGTTGATTATAAGCTTTAAGATCGTTTCCGACCGCTTTCAAAGCTCTTAGTTCTTCCTCAAGCTTTCGGGTTTCTTCGCGCGGAAAATATTCAACAATCATCTTTTCCTTTAGATCGGCCCAAGTGAGGGCATGAGCTTCATCGGTACCCACCGATTGAACATAGGTGTTCCACCATGTTAGAGCAATTCCGGAGAAAGTGTGAGTGGAGTATTTGACCTTGTCTTGGTCCCGACAACCGCTTATGCTAAAGACGGCTTCCGTTTGCTCAAACCATCAGGTGAGCACGACCGGTCCCCCGGTTCCATCAAAAGTGTGAGGTTTGCACCCCATGAAAGCTTTATAAGAGCATCCCTCGTTTGAGTTTCCGGCTCCATTGTTGTTGTTGTTGTTGTTGTTGTAGTTGTTATTATTATTGTTGTTGGATGAGTGACCGGCCATGGCCGCATCTACGGCGGTAGCTATCATCCGTTCGAGAGCTTGTTCGGGAGTTTCATTGCGGCGTACACGACGAGGAGCCATTGTTCCTTCAAGACACAAGAATATCATTGATTAGTATTCTCAATAATACTAACCGTGATATAGAATAAAGATAAAGAGAAGTTTTTCCTCGACTCGCCTTAAATTCTTTATGTCATAATGTCGGAACGTTCATATGAGTCACCGTAATATAATCCCGGAAATTATATTACCCTGATTCATATGTGCATTCGACATCATTTCATATAGTCAAGGTGGCGTGTCAATCAAATTAAACAACGTGAGATTAAGATGAACTAAGAGTAGATATGAGTAGAAGCGTTCGAGTATAAATGCACAAGTAGTCAAGTAATTCCTACTTCAAGTCTATATGCCGGTTGTAGTCTAGACTCACCAATGTACCCTATGACTCGGGGTTGACACTAATGAACTCTAAATCCCTACAACCAACGCTCTGATACCATCTGTAGCGACCCGACCAAAACATCATTGACGGCGCCGTCTACTTAGGTCCCGTTACGTGGTCATAAGTCTTTAAAACAACGTTTGACCAAAAGATATGTCGCATTCATTTCAAATGTAAAGGTTGTTCAAGTTTACAAGAATAGTTCCACCACAAGTTACGATACGAAGTTTTAAGTACAAATGAAACTTATGCGACACAATTTAAAAGTATTCAAAAGACGCTCCATGTATGCATATATACTCGACATCCAATGCAAGTATCAAATAGTGAGCGGAAGCATGTATCATGTATCGTTCAAGGACCTGAGAAAAACATAGAAATCTGTCAACGAAAACGTTGGTGAAATCATAGGTTTAAGTAAGTAAGTACAAGTGAACCACAAGATTTGCATCAAAGAAATAATAGTATACATTCCAAAAGTTTGTTTCACGAGCACCCAATTATCAAAGCTTAACATTCCTTCCATTGTATACCCCATCACATAGTGCTAGAACAAACACTGATTCTCGAAAATATATTTCATCCGTAGACGGTAGCGAACCGTCAAGGATGAGGGTTGTCAACCCATATGGCCATATAACATAAGTTCTCGCTTACACCCGGCAAGTGTAACTAATGATAATCGAATTGAGGATTTTTGTTCTAAACTCGTATGTAGAATGTTTGTTTTCCTGTACTTGTGTTCACTTAGTAAAAGAAATGTTTATGTTTTCTCATCCCAAATGTAAGTTCAAAAAGAGTAAAAGTGGGACTATGATCTCACCTTGAGTGCACGTACGAAAAGTACTTCACAAAATAACGTGTGCGAAGGATAGTGCTAGTCTTGACCTAAACAAATAGGTCGTATCAATAACGGTAAACACGATAGGTCAAAGATGTTCAATTAGTCCTATGGCTCGTTACGACTCGATTATTTAGCATGTGAAATCAAATTGTCAAGTTTCATGCAAGATACAAGTATATAAACAAGTTAGGAAGGTTGCAAAATCATTTGGTTAAGTTTGACAAAAAGTCAAACTTTGGTCGGTCAAAGTCAACGAAAAAGTCAACACGTTCGGGTCGTGTCCCGAACTATTTTTCTGAGGTTTTTAATCATGTATGAGCATGCTAGGACAAGTTACATGTGAATCGGAGGTGCGTAGCATAGCAAACATTATTCGAAAATTGACCAAGTTGGACAGACCCAAACGGCGCGCCGCGCGGGTACCTGTGCAGTGAATTCTGGCAGTTTTTTTAAGTTTTATGCACGAACCTAACTTCAAACAATCACCATTTATGATCCGCAAACAATCAAGACAAGTATCTTATACCGTTGGGAAGGTAATTTGACGAGGAAAACAACTAAACACATTTCATCAATCAATCTACCTATTACAACAACCAAAACCGCATCTAATGCTTAACATTAACCGCATACAAGTTCATAAATGCAATTCAATGATTCGGGCAACCAATTTACATGAATGATATGCCGTTTCGAAGGTAATCAAGCATACAATCCAACTAAACACTTACCAATAATAATCCATGGCATTCAATGCATCAAAAGTCCATTTCAAGTTCATCAAACCCTAACCCAAATTCACCAAAATCACTAATCAAGTTCATGAAGTTTTCTAAGGCAACCTACACATCAAATTGAAGCTAGTGATGCTAGTAACACAATTAAAACATCAACTTTTAACATCTAACAACATATGATCATCCAAAATTCAAGAACAACACACCAAAATTCAAGTTCATGCTAGTTACACTAAAACAACGAGATCGAGCATATAAATCATATATTCGTGTTAGACTTGAGCCATAGACACTAATTAACACTTTTATAAGTTAAAAACATCAAGAACACAAAATCTAGTGATTTTAGAAAGTTACCCAAATGAGATGAAGTTGGTACCAAAATGAATAGGATGAAGAGAGGATCACAAATATGTAGTTTATTTTGTTGTAAGCCTCCTAGATCGAATTTAGATGATGATTGAATGAATTTGGTTTTGAGTGTGTGTTCTTGCTAGAGAGAAAGAGAGAGAGATGGAGGTGGAAATGAATGGGTGAAAGGGGTTTGACCCTTTGACCTAGTCAAGGGTTTGATCCCTTGCCAAGTTTAGTCCCTCAACTTTCGTTCGGGTGCGGGAATTACCTAAACGAGATAATTTAAAACGCGTATCAACGGGAGATGTTATAAACATATAACGGACTTTATATTAGTATAACGGAAAAGTAAATGGAAAAAGGCAGGATGTTACATCCAAGGTCTGAATCGTTCGTTCACTTTGCCCGTCAGTCTGAGGATGATAAGCAGTACTCATGTCGAGACGAGTTCCCATGGCTTCTTACAAAGAACGCCAAAATCTAGAAGCAAAACGGGGATCGCGATCGGAGATGATCGATAAAGGTACACCATGTCATGATACAACCTCTTTGATGTATAACTGAGCAAGTCTCTCCATTGTATCAGTTTCCTTCATCGCTAGAAAGTGTGCAGATTTGGTAAGGCGGTCAACAATAACCCAAATAGTATCGTATCCGCCCACCGTCTTCGGCAGCTTAGTAATGAAATCCATTGTGATCCTTTCCCACTTCCATTGTGGGATTTTTGGCTATTGATGTAACCCAGAAGGTCTCTGATGTTCGGCCTTAACTTTCGAACAAGTCAAACACTTACCAACATAAGTCGCAACGTCCTTCTTAAGATTCGGCCACCAATACTGTTCTTTAAGGTCGTGGTACATTTTGCCCACTCCACGATGAATCGAATATCTCGATTTGTGTGCTTCATCAAGTATGAGGTTCCGTAGATCTCCATAGAGAGGTACCCAAATTCTTCCGGCATAACATCGGAGTCCAGACTCCCTAACCTCGAATCGAGAGACAAGTATGTTCAAATGTTCATGAGATATATTCTCCTCCTTGAGAGCCTCAACTTGGGCTACTCTGATCTGGCTGTTGAGGTTCGAATGGATGGTGATGTTCAGAGCCCTAACACGAAGAGGTGCCATCCTCTCCTTTCGGCTTAAAGCGTCAGCTACAATATTGGCCTTGCCAGGGTGATAACGGAGTTCGCAATCGTAGTTATTGAGCGTCTCGATCCATCGACGCTTTCTCATATTCAGTTGCTTCTGATCAAAGATGTGCTGGAGGCTCTTGTGGTCGGTGAAGATAGTGCTCTTAGTTCCATACAAATAGTGCCTCCATAATTTGAGCGCAAAGACAACGGCTCCAAGTTCAAGATCGTGAGTAGTGTAGTTCTGCTCGTGAATCTTCAATTGGCGGGAGGCATAGGCAATAACCTTTGATCGTTGCATCAGTACACAACCAAAACCACTCTTCGATGCATCACAATAAACAACAAAGTCATCACTGCCTTCAGGAAGTGATAGGATAGGTGCGGAGGTTAACTTCTTCTTCAAAGTTTGGAATGCTGATTCGTGTGCGGGTTCCCAAATGAACTTCTTGCCCTTGTGAGTCAGCGCGGTCAAAGGACGCACAATCAGAGAGAAACCTTCGATAAACCTTCGATAATAACCGGCGAGACCTAGGAATATTCGAATATGCGTTGGAGTAGTGGGGGTCTCCCACTTACTGATGGCTTCAATCTTGGCGGGATCAACTTTGATACCCTGGTCGCTCACAACATGACCCAGAAACTGTACTTCCTTCAACCAAAATTCGCACTTGGAGAATTTGGCGTAAAGTTGCTCTTGTCTTAAGAGTTCAAGCACTAATCGGAGGTGTTGCTCATGTTCTTCTTCGCTCTTAGAGTAGATGAGGATATCATCTATGAAGACGATAACAAACTTATCCAAGTAAGGCTTGCAGACACGATTCATGAGGTCCATGAATACAGCAGGTGCGTTGGTTAGCCCGAACGGCATCACGAGAAACTCATAACGACCATAACGGGTTCTGAATGCAGTTTTCATCACGTCACTTTCCTTCACCCTCAGCTGGTGATATCCGGATCGCAAATTGATCTTTGAATAAACGCTCGATCCTTGTAGTTGATCAAAAAGATCGTCAATTCATGGAAGAGGATACCGATTCTTGATTGTCAATTTGTTGAGTTCACAGTAGTCGATACACATACGGAAGGATCCATCCTTCTTCTTCACAAACAACACAGGTGCACCCCAAGGCGAGAAGCTTGATTGAATAAATCCTCAGTCTAACAGCTCTTGTAGTTGACTCTGTAATTCTTGCATCTCGGAAGGTGCGAGTATATAAGGTGAGCGAGCTACAGGTGCAGCTCCTGGCACTAAATCAATCTGAAACTCTACTGCTCTCAGCGGCGGCAATCCAGGCAATTCCTCTGGGAAGACATCGGAAAATTCGTTCACAATTCGAACGTCGTTCACGCTCTTCACCTCAGTTTCTACCGCTTTCACATGTGCTAGGACAGCAAAACGTCCCTTCTTCATAATCTTTTGCGCTTTCACGCAACTAATGAGGTTCAACTTCGAGGTACATCTCTCTCCATAGATAACCAGTGGTTCGCCGTCTCCTTGTGGTATGCGAAGTGCTTTATCTCCACAGATAATATCGGCCTTTATCTTGCTCAACCAATCCATACCGACGATCACGTCAAAACTTCCCAGTTTGATAGGTATCAAATCAAATTCGAAATCTGCACCAGCTATGTTGATAATAGCTCCTCGACTAATGTGGTCAACTTTTTCAAGTTTACCGTTGGCGACCTCGACATGCATACTCTCTTTTAACGGGACTAATGACCAATTAATCTTATTGCAAAAATGTCTACATATATAACTTCTATCTGCACCAGTATCAAACAAGACAGAAGCTAAAAGATTGTTGATTTTGAATATACCTGTCACCAAGTCGGGGTTATCGCGTGCATCTCTTGCATTAACATTAAAGGCTCTACCACGGGGTGGTCCTTCGTCTTTTCGCTTGTTTGGGCACGCATTTCTGAAATGGCCCGTCTGTCCGCATTCGTAGCACTTCTTCGGTCCATTGGTGTTTGGCTTTCCATTCAAAGTAGTGACCTTGCAGTCCTTCCCGATGTGCCCAGCCCGTTGGCACTTCTCACAGACAACATTGCAATACCCAGTGTGGTGCTTGTAACACCTCTTGCATTGTGGTAAGGTTCCTTTGTAGTTCGGGTTGGTGTTGGTGTTGTTGTTGGGATTAGGGTTTCCACCGTTGTTGTGCCTCTTGGCGGGGGTTTGATCATAGTTTCTCCCCCTGTTGTTGTTGTTGTTGTTGTTGTTGTTGTTGTGGTTGTTGTGGTTGTTGGGGTTGTTGTCCCATTTCCTCTTTTCGCTACTACCAGCTTCAAACTTAGCCTTCTCCGGCTCATCAATAAGAATCTGATTCATGAGAGTATGCGCCATGCGCATTGCTTCGGGAACATTCGGTGGTTTGGATGAGGTGACGTTTCCTTTGATGGATTAGGGAGTCCCGAGAAGTATTTCTCCATGTGCTTGAATTCGGGGGTGACCATGGTCGGACACATCAGTGCTAACTCCAAAAACCTACGATTGTAACTGTTAAGGTCGTTCCCTACGGCCTTCAACTGCATGAATTCAATTTCCATCTTCTGAATTTCGGTTCTCGGACAATACTCATCAATCATAGCCGCCTTGAATTCCTCCCATGGCGTAGCATACGCCTCATCGATACCTTTCGCTTGAGCTAACGTGTTCCACCACGTTAGCGCACCGTCATATAGCGTGCAAGATGCAAACTTGGTCTTATTGTCCTCCGAACAGTTGCTAACTCGGAATACTGATTCAAGTTTCTCGAACCATCTGGTGAGACCAACTGGTCCCTCGGTGCCGCTGAAGTTATGCGGTTTGCAGCTCTGGAATTCCTTGTATGTACACCCATTTCGAACGGGTGGAATAACCGGTGGTGGCGGCGGTGGAGCTTCGAGATTTCTTTCTGTTAGGGCTGCAGCGACCCGTTCGTTGATCATGTCCTCAATCTGGGTGGCGGTAGGTGTGGATCTTCCGTTAGCCATGATATTCTAAACAAAAATTTTGACTCAAGTCAAAATCCAGTATGCAAGTAGTAATAATACAGTATATAGTGACCAACATGGAATCAAAACATCACATGTTATTAAATAATGCATCTAGGTACAAATACCACAGAATCATCGTACAGCAATGTAAATAGAACATCGTGCAAGAATTAGATAACGCAAAGTTCCATTCATTAATAATAATAAGTTTCATACATCTAAATAAGTTCGTACAATACATATGAAATACATGAAACTATATCTATGTTACATCATGAAATCTAAATACAAGGTCCTACGGTGAAGGCGGGTGAACTGCTCCTCGAGCCAACTGCTCCTCGAGCTCAGTGACTCGAGCTCGGAGAGTCTCAATATCCCTCATCAGTTCCTCGTTAGAGGGAGATGGAGGGGCAGGCGGTGCAGGTGGGGCGGGTGGTGCGGGTGGTGCTGATGTAGATGGTCCGGCTCTGGATGTAGACGGTACGTCCCTAGATGTAAGTGGTCCGTATCTAAATCTAGGTGGTACGGTTCCAGGAATAGTCAATACGTAACGGGGAACCTTACGTATCTGTGGGTCGGCAGGGTATGGCACAACTCGTTTACGAGCAGTAACCCTACGACGATGGCCAAATGCGTTAGTAAAAGCACGACCTCCATTCACCCCTGGAATGACGGTGCCGTCGAAACGGTACCGCTTCTTCGGCGGGGTGGAGGGTGCCTGAATAGGTCTATCAGCAGGATCCTCATCATCGCTGGAGTCGTCTGATGATAAAGAATCGGCGGATGATGGGTCATCCGAATCGTGTGGTGGTGACACTGGTGGTTGAGCTGGTAATCCGAAGCGTCCGAAGGCGGCCAACATCTGTCTGTGTCTGCCTGGCGGAATCACGACTAAACGTCCGTCGGGAGTGCGTCGGCAAGGCGTGCGCATGTGGTTATGAAACGGCCCTTCCCCGAACTCCGCGGGGATCTCAATACCACCAATGCGGGGCTGTGACCTCGAGGGTCCGGGAGCAGACACTGGGGTAGGTGCACTAGTACCAGCTCCGGAAGTAGAAGCGCCGGGATCACTAGTGGGTGTCGGGGCCGGTGTATCGGCAGTAGCAGCAGCAGGTGTAGCAATAGGTAGGGCGACGGGGTCTGAGTCTGTACTGCCCGAAATTCCAGCAGGTGGAACATCCGACATCTGAACAAGGAAAAATAAATTTTCCATGTCCGTATGTCATAAAGCAAGCAAATAATAGGCCAACAGTTTAAATCATGTATAACGGTAACTAGCATGGCAATAACAGTAATTCGTATGAAAGTAGCATGCAATCGAAAGCAAGTTGCATCATGCAGTAGTGAAATCATGTAGTAGCATACGGCATATAGCGGAAAAAGTAAGCAGTAGCATGCAGTAAATTCAGCGGAAACAAGTAAACTAGCAAGTTGTAGATTAGTCCTATTAGTGAATCCTACTCGGGTCGGTCTTAGACTCACTAATGCAACCTAATTCCCTACAACCAATGCTCTGATACCAAATGTGACGCCCCGTACCAAATCATCATGTACGGACCATCAACAACAGGATCATTACAAGGTTAAGTACTATATGCGTTTTCAAAAAGAGTTTGCATTCATAATTAAAAGTGATGTCAAACCAACATCGAAAGTTTTACAATCCAAAAGTATGCTTCACTAAGTAGAAGCAATAAATAAGTGTACGTGACCCCAAATGGTCGTTACAAGTCATAATTCAAAGGTACTAGTGTTTGAATGCAAAGTAAAGTAGTTCATGCGTGTACAACTCTAAGCAGCGGGTGTCTACAGCACAACAAGTAAGACAGCGGAAGCAACCTCAAGCACCTGAGAAAAACATGCTTAAAAATGTCAACACAAAGGTTGGTGAGCTATAGTTTAAGTATAACAGTATGTAAGGTAGGCCACGAGATTTCAGTGCTACAAAGAGCGTTTCAAAACAGTATGATAAAGTATATGTTAACCGTGGGCACTTGGTAACTAACTTAACGTTTATACCCCCTGAAAGTACAATTGGAAAGTGCGTATGTTTACGAAGTTAAACACTCGTTAAATGCTAGCACTACTAGCCCGAGTGGGGATGTCAAACCCTATGGATCCATATCTAAGATTCGCGTTCACGGTTCAAAAACCAATGATTAAACGTTACCGAGCTAAAGGGAATGTTTCTACCGTTATATAACCCACACATATATAAAGTTTATGTACTCGTACCTAGTATGTAAAACATAAAATCCGCATGTATTCTCAGTTCCCAAAATAAGTTAAAGTAAAAAGGGAATGCTATAACTCACAATGATATGTAGCGGTAAAGTAGTAGTCGGGAAAGGTGTGCAAGTAATCGGTCCGAAGGTCCTCAACCTAAGGCAAATAATACTAAGTCATTAAATCGTCTTAATAGGTTTAAAAGTATGTAATTAAGGTCTTAAGGGTCATCATCATTCATCATTAAACAAAAGGCGTAAGGTAGGTTTCGTTTATGAAAGTAGTTTAAAACAAAGTCTGACTTCAGTCAGTCATCACGGCCTCTACCCTTACTGAATTAAAATGAGACCAGTGGCCATGGCTCCATATATGAGTACCTTAAGTGTGGTAAAATTTACAGAAGCAAACTCGTCTTGGTTTGACCGTGGCGACGGTCTAAGTGCGAGTAGGTCAGAAATTTCTGCACAACGTTAAAGGACATAGTAACGATCGGAGGGCCATAAATCCTAAACCGTAACTCGGATTAAGACGAGTCCTATATGAAAAGTTATCTACTAGAAAAGTTCTATCTAAAAATCATGGCTAGAACAGCCTAGGTCTGCTGGTCTGTTACAGAAATAGTAGGTCAGTAGGTTTTGGACAGAAACAGTAAGTTTAAAAGGGTTCCGGTGGTCTTGGTGCTTGATGTTCATCATGGTTCTCGTCCTTGATGCATATATCTTCAAGTGTACAACTCATTGATGTATATACATCATCTTAACCAAGTCTTGACCATCATAACCCTAGTGCAAGTCTAAGACATGAAGCACAACTCACTTAAGAGTTGCATGTAGTTTGATGAACCAAAGTTACATCAAAGTCTTAGGTTTGACACTTACATGAACTATAAGACTAATAATAAGTTACAAACTTGAAAATGAACTTATGAAATCAAGATCTTAAAATGTAGAACATAGTTCTTAGTTAGATCTTGAAGATCCAAGACTCAAAAGTCTAGATCAAGCATAAGTATACAAAGTTATAATTAAAAAGTTTCCTTTATATGTTCTTGAACTTTAAAGTTAACTTTAAGTCCAAGATTAATGAGATCAAGACTAACTTATAGTACTTGACCATTTAAACTAATTACATGAAATTAAAGTGCAAGTAAATGAAGTAAATAAGCTAGGTAAACAAGTAATTAGTTCATTGTTGTTCATACTTTAAAGATTCAAACCAAAGTTTGATCTTTAGAAAGTAAACTTTAAAGTTTACTTCATGAACTTCAAGTATGTCTTTCAACCATGAACTTTATTAACTTTGAACAAGTATTAAGTGAAGATCATAAACTAGAGAGTTTATGTCTTGTATGTTCTTGAAGATTCAAGATAAAAGAAGAATTAAACTAAGAAGTTTGATCCTTGTAAGTATGTAAGTAAAGAAAGATAATAACTAGTAAGTAAGTAACAATAATTAAGTAACAACTACAACTAACAAAAGATGATAACAATCAAAGAATGATGATGATTTAAGGGTGTTAGGATTCGGTTCTAACAAGAAAAAGATGAGAGAAAGAACTTGAAAGTAACTCACACTTTGAGAGAAAAGTTGAGAGGAAAGTAATTGCAAGTTTGTGTGTGTGTTTGAATTAGAGAAGTATGGATGAAGTAATGTGAAAAATGAAACCAAACCTCCCTTGTATGGGATCAAAACCTACGGCCAGCAGCATTTAGAGGGGAGGGGGAGAAGTTTGTTGGTTAATAGCTTGTAAAGTTCATTAAAGTTGGTTAATGGAGGTAGTCTCATGGGGATTATGGACAAACTAGATTCCAAGTCAAGTTAACCAACTAGTTTCCATTTAACTTGATACTTACAAGTTCTTGGTGGGCTAACTAAGTCCATTAAGAAGTAGGGTGGGCTTACATAAGTCCATTAACACTAACAAGGCCCAAGTTCAAGTATTTACCAAGTTAAACCAATTAAAGCCCAAGTAACTAACAAGTAACCTTTGTTAATTAAAATGATTAATAAAACTAATCATGAATGCAAATAATATCTAGAAATATTATTCGTGCAAGTTCCGGGTGTCACAAAGACGTTTCGGGCAATTAAAGTCAAGTTCGGGCAATCATGGTAACATGTAAATGTAATAACATACATTCGTTTAATCACACGTATTAATAATAATAATTATTAATAAATAAACGTTGGAAATTCCAGGGTCGTTACACCCCAGCCATTCTAAAGGGTTCTTCACCCTCTTAAACCTCAAGATTGAAGAAGGGATCATACACTACGATAGGTACTTTCGGTTTCATTTATTTTAGTGATAAGATTATGAATTCCTATTGTTTCAATTGTATTGTTGTAACCTTCATTATTATGATTAGCTAAAACCTTGTGTGTTTACTTCAATGTAAGATTTATGGCTTGGGATTGTTCTATATTTTGATGTTATGCTAGTTACATTTATGTTTGATTGATTAAGTAATCTAGTCCAACTATAAGAACCATAGTTATGATTGTTTAGTTCTTCACTTCAATTACATAAATTGTAAACCAATTAATGTGAGTTAACTAGGTAAATAATTTATGCTTCAATACATCTAGTAATCTAGACAGTTAGATACATAAGCTTAAGTGATTTCGTTATGTGTTTAATTCGGTAATTGAATAAGTTCCAAAGCAACATAGTCATGAAATTACTTCAAGTGATTGTTGTAGTTTAGGTTTACGTGAGTTTAACCGGGTTGGGTCTAATTAATCTAATCAATCTAAATCAATTATGTTCTTTCATAGATCCATTGTTGTTAGTATCCATTTACCCTAGTTCAATTATATGAGTTATGAATTGATTTATGCGAGTTTATCAATGTTCATGGCTTGTACTTCAACACCTAGTAATTTAGACATCTACATGTGAGTGTAGGATGGTAATTGAATGGTAACTAGATTTTACAATCGTGTAGTTTATTTAGAGTGATCTTAATAAACTAGGTTTTATGTGAATTCAACCAAAGAAGAGTCTTATTGATTAAACATAGGTAAAGAAGAACTAATGACAAGGTTTATGTGAATTTACTAAGTTTATAGTTCTCGGTTTATAGATATTGTGAGATTGATATAAGCCATTTACATTTACTTGTAACTACATAATAACGGGTTTAACTATAAAAGAACAATCCCTATCATTTATCAAGCTTTAAAGTAAACGCCGCCTTCTCATCCTTGTTATTATCTCATTTTATTTCCCGTTTGGTATTTAACAATTCTACAATTAAAACTCCCTCTTAGAATAATTAATCGTTTTAAAGTTCTTAAAACAAACTTCTTCCTGTGGATCGAACTGGTCAATATACTTGCTAGTTACTGCATGATCGGGTTTAGTTGCCTGTAATGTGTTAATTATTAAGCATATTGTCTACATATTAAAGGTTACGTCTTAACACATCAGGGTCATTCAAACTTTTCAAACAAAAAGAACAAGAAAGGCTCCGAAAGTGTTAACAGTATGAATAAGGGTGCTTTCGAGGGTTTCGGACCCACGTGTTTTAATTGTAATCAAAGAGGACACATGGCCCGTGATTGTACCAAGGCGTCGACCAAGCTTACTTGTTATAATTGTGTAAAGAAGGGCACAAGAGGCCGGAATGTCCCGATTTGAATAATGATCATGTTAAGAAGTTGGAGAAGGCGGCGGGTACGGCTAGGGGTCGCAACTATTTGATGACGAATGATGAAGCCAAACAATCCAATGAAGTTGTCTCAGGTACTTTCATGGTTAATTCTAATCCGGCGAGGATACTTTTTGATAGTGGTGCTAACTTATCGTTTGTGTCACCAAAATTTGTGCCTAAACTTAATAAACTATTAGCTAAGTTAAGTCGTCCGGTAGAAGTCGAAATAGCGGACGGCAAGACGGTGCTAGTGGTTGATGTGTGTAAAAATTGTGATATTGTGTTTGATGCCGAAAACTTTAAAATTGATCTCATCCCGATGACTTTGGGTGATTTTGATATCGTTGTTGGTATGGATTGGCTCGATCGTAATAGAGCCGATATTGCATGCCATGAAAAATCTATTCATGTGAAGACCCCAAGTGGGGGAGAGTTAATTATTCATGGTGATAAGCGAAGAAGACTTGTGCCGATATGCACTTTTGCACGGGCACGTCGTTTCCTTGTTAGCGGTGGCATGGCTTTTCTTGCCCATATTGTTGATACTCGTGATGAGCCACCACCCATTCATGAAATTCCGGTGGTTAATGAATTTGAAGACGTTTTTCCGGATGAGTTACCTGGTGTTCCGGCACAAAGACAAGTTGAATTTTGCATTGAGTTGGTTCCGGGGGCTACCCCATTGCTAAAACTCCTTACTGTTTAGCGCCGATGGAAATGCAAGAGTTGTTAAATCAAACCCAAGAGTTACTTGAGAAGAGTTTTATTCGACCGAGTGCGTCGCCATGGGACGCTCCGGTTTTATTCGTGAAAAAGAAGGATGGTAGTATGCGGATGTGCATCGATTACCGGGAGTTGAATAAAGTGATGATCAAGAATCGTTATCCATTGCCTAGGATTGACGATTTGTTTGACCAACTCCAAGGTGTAACGTATTTCTCTAAAATCGACCTACGGTCCGGCTATCACCAAATGCGGGTCCGTGAGGAAGATATTGAGAAAACGGCTTTTCGAACGCGTTATGGGCATTTTGAGTTTGTGGTAATGCATTTTGGTCTTACGAATGCACCGGCGGTATTCATGGATCTTATGAACCGAGTGTGCCAGCCTATGTTGGACAAGTCGGTAATTGTGTTCATTGATAACATACTTGTCTATTCGAAGAGTATGAAGGAACATGAACATCATTTGCGGAGTGTGTTAAAGACGTTGCAGAAGGAGAAGTTGTATGCTAAATTCTCCAAATGTGAATTTTGGCTAAGGGAAGTTCAATTTCTTGGCCACATTGTGAACAAAGACGGTATTCAAGTAGATTCGGGGAAGATAGAGACGGTGAAGAGTTGGGGGCGACCGACTACGCCTACGAAAATCCGAAGTTTTCTCGGATTGGCCGGTTATTATCGTCGGTTTATCCAAGACTTTTCTAAGATCGCTTCTTCATTGACGAAACTGGCGAGGAAGAACACGAGATTTAATTGGGAGAATGAGCAAGAAATTGCTTTTCAATTGTTAAAAGAGAAATTGTGTCAAGCTCCGGTGTTAGTGTTGCCGTAAGGTGTGGAAGACATGACGGTTTATTGTGATGCTTCTCTAAACGGGCTCGGGTGTGTTCTAATGCAAAGAGGTAAAGTCATCGCTTATGCCTCTCTACAATTAAAGGAACACGAAACGAGATATCCGACTCATGACCTTGAGTTGGCGGCGGTTGTGCATGCGTTGAAAATTTAGCGCCATTACTTGTATGATGTCAAGTGTACGATTCATTTGGAACACAAGAGTTTGAAACATCTCTTTAACCAGCGAGATTTGAATTATCGTCAACGTAGGTGGATGGATGCGGTAAAGGATTACGATTGTGAAATACTTTATCATCCAGGTAAGGCGAATGTGGTTGCGGATGCGTTGAGTCGAAAGAGTCATCACCCGGCGTTACGATTGGGATTGTTACGTATGATTATTACTAACGATTTTCTTGAAACACTTGGTGAGATTCAAATAGAAGCTTACGTTCACAACAAACATGATGAACGGATTGTGGGACAAACGGAGTTTATTACTTCAGGCCCGCTTGGTTTGTTGTCCTTTCAAAGAAGGGTGTGGGTGCCTAAGATGGGGGGATTATCGACGAGTGCTACTTGATGAAGCACATAAGTCAAAGTACTCCATTCATCCGGGCGCGACGAAAATGTATCTTGATTTAAGGAAAGAGTATTGGTGGCCGGGCATGAAACGTGATGTTGTTAAGTATGTTGAACAATGCGTCACGTGTTTGCAAGTTAAAGCTGTTCACCAAAAGTCGTATGGTAAGTTACAACTGTTGGAAATACCGAAGTGGAAATGGGAGCACATTACCATGGATTTCATCACAAAGTTACCTAAAACAGCGAGAACCCAATTTGATTCGATTTGGGTGATAGTTGATCGATTGACGAAAAGTGCTTTGTTTCTTCCCATTCGGGAAGCGATATCGTCGGAGACCTTGGCTAAGTTGTTCATCAAGGAAGTGATATCGAGACACGAGGTTCCTATATCTATTATTTCAGATCGAGATACCCGTTTTACATCTCGGTTTTGGGAGAAGTTTCATGAAGATATGGGTACACAATTGAAATTGAGCACGCCGTATCATCCTCAAACGGACGGTCAAACCGAACGTACGAATCAAACATTGGAGGATATGTTACGGGCGTGTATTATTGATTTCGGTGGTAGTTGGGATGAGCACTTGCCTTTGGCGGAATTCTCGTACAATAATAGTTATCATACTAGTATCGGGATGCCACCTTATGAGATGCTTTATGGGCGGACGTGTCGAACTCCAATTTGTTGGGGTGAAGTGGGACAAAAGGAAATCGGGAGTACCGATTTGGTTTTAGAAACGAATAACAAGATTGATATGATTCGGGCACATTTGAAAAAGGCTCAAGATAGACAAAAGTCGTATGCCGACAAACGTAGGCGAATGATCGAATTCCAAGAAGGTGAAATGGTGATGCTTAAGGTTTCGCCATGGAAAGGTATTATTCGGTTTCAAAAATGGGGAAAATTAGCTCCTCGGTTTATTGGCCCATTTAAAGCTTTAGTTCGTGTTGGTGAAGTCGCGTATCATTTGGAATTACCCGAAGAGCTTGCGGGGATCCATAATACATTCCATGTTTCCCATCACCGTAAGTGTCTTGCGGATGATTCATCGTGGGTGCCATTAGACGAGATTGAGCTAAACAATAAGTTCGAGTATATTGAGGAGCCGATTGCTATACTCGATGAGAAGGTCAAAAGATTGAGAAATAAAGAGGTGAGGACTTTTAAAGTTCAATGGCGTCGTAGTAAACGTTCCGAGTTTACTTGGGAGCCCGAAGAATTATGTTAGTTTATCTTCCCTCTTGTCATCCGGCTTGGATCGCGAGGACGCACTCCGATTCAAGTGGGGGAGAGTTGTAAGACCCTAATATTTATTGTACAGAGATGTAAATAAGGTACATGAAGTGTGGGTGACATTGTGTAATTAAACAGAAGTCAGAAACTGTCCAGCACTTCGTGCGCGCCGTGCACACCTAAGGGAGCACGTCGCGTACCCTTACTGTAGCCGGATTCTGCTTCTTTTAATGAGATATTTTGGAAGGGATTTTTGGTATTTTCACTTGGGAACGAGTTAAAGGCCACCAGATCAGTTTGTGTTGTCATATCTCCATTATCAACAACCTTATCCTATCCACTTCAATTTTAGAGAGAGAGAGAGAGTGATTCTTGGTGTGAGAAAGCTCAAGTAAAGGAAGAAGGAGCTAGTTTCGGGTCTTAGCTCGAGTTATAAAGTTGTTCATCTTCTCTCTAGCTACGTTTTGGTTGTGGTGGTATGTTCTAACTTTGATTTATGTAAGGGTTAGGGTTTGGGTAAATGAAGAACATAAAACCCATATTTGTTGATTTTAGGTGTTCTTGTGTAAGATTGAGTCATGAGGACTCAAGGTTTGCTAACCTAGGGTTTTGAATTGACAAATGAGCTTATGAGTCATAATTAGTTAGTTAATTACTAGCACACCTATTTATTAAAATAATGGGTGTTATGTGGGTTAGTGGATGACCCGAAATGGGTATGTTGACTTTAAAATGGTCAAATGAGTAACGATTGACCTAGTTGGGAAAGATAGGTATGAAATACCTTAAATGTGTATTAGTTACTGTGGTTGGACCTTAATCACTAGCTTTTAGTGATTTATGATGGTCTTGACCTTAAATGGTCGGTTTTGATGTAAATGGGGCATTTAATGCATTTAAGTCATTAAATGCACATGAGTAAATTGTTGGTGTTTAGTCCAACTAGTGTGTGTGTTGATTGAGTACTTATTGTATTAGGTACTCGGCTTTGAAGCTTTCGGAAGGATAAAACCGTCACCGAATCATTAAGGTGAGTGGAATAATTATGCGTGCATGTATATGGCGTATTTATTTGTGAATGTTATGGTATGAACCACGAGCCGGTAGTACCATAACATGTATGTGACAGGTGTCATGATGTGAACGACGAGCCGGTAGTATCAAGTGTGAACCACGAGTCGGTAGCACTATAAAATCATGATGTGAACCACGAGCCGGTAGCATCAAGTGTGAACCACGAGCCGGTAGCACTATAAAATGAGGCGTGAACCACGAGCCGGTAGCGCCAAAGTGTGAACTACGAGCCGGTAGCACTATAAAAGAGTGAGACTCAAATGTGTATGGTGTGAACCACGAGCCGGTAGCACCATAGCATTATGGTTAACCATATTATGTTGTTGGACGTTGTATAAGCATGCTATACATATGTATATATATTGTGTTGAGTATATACTAATGTGGTGTTGTAATAGTGTACGAGTTATTAGCATTATGAGTATGATGGCATGCTATTGAGTTATATTTTCGTATGAGGTATTTGGTGGGTGCGATTACAAGTAGATGGGTTATATATGTGTATGTATAATTGTTGCACTCATTAAGCTTTGCTTACCCTCTCGTTGTTTAACTTTTTATAGGTTCTGGCGTGGACAAGGGTAAAGGCGTTTGTTTGGATTAGAGATCCCGCTTTGTTTGTTAGGGGACGTTTTGGATGTGATAGCTTTTGGAGTTTGACCGAATTTGGGTAGTTTAACCCCCAAACACCATGCTCATACTCTCGTTTGGTATTTAAACTAATGTGGTCGAAACTTATGTTTTTGTATAAAACTCGTAATTCGGGTCGATGTGGGCCCCGTCTTGTAAAACTTATTTTATGATTGAATCGTGTGAGTTTTTCATATTATGACATGTTGTGAATAGCGTTTCGTCTAAAAATGTCGAGAAGCAGGTGATCTTTTTACGAAAACTAGACAGTTTGATCAGAACTGTCGGGGAGCTTGATATGCCCGAATCGGACGGTTTATTTATGCGGTGTCGTTAGGTCGCAAAACGTCAACTCAAGATACCAGCGGGAGAAGTCGATTATTTAATTTATATGTGCTGGGCCTAAATCTATTATTCCTTCCTATGGGTTAGCAAGGGCAAATATGACCTAGGGTCGTTCCTTGAGCGGTCGAATTTGAAGCGGAGCTTATCTAGATAATTTAGTGATTAAGATGGGTTTGTACACAATTCAGTATCCAAGACTAGTGGCCAGGTATACCTTGTGTGGAGAGGCAGGATCCTTTTGGTCCCAATAAATTGGCGACTGTTCAGAAAATCCAATAACCAAGTCCAACCGGTTTATTCTAGACACCACTTTATCCGGAATATCAAATTGTGTAAAGGCAATAGTTGGGTTGATTTGTTTATATAATTGTAATTAAAATATTAAAGCAAAATAATTAAAATAAGCTAGCTATCATGCAACAACTAAGGACAGAGAAGACGTGGTTCACCATGATTTAAGATAACGTCGTGTCGGGATGATTATGAGACACTCCTTGGACAGATATACCTTGGTGTGAACACTAGATTCCCTACTAAGCAGTTTCCCGGTTTGCATGTCACAAGGAACTAGGCTTTGAAGATTCTGATCGGATGGACTATGCTCAACTCCCGACGCTTTATCCGGTTTAAGGATATAAGCGGCCCATCTTGGATGCAGTGCATACCTTGAGCGCACGAATAAAGTAGCATAGCCATATACATATAGAATATCCAACCTTTCTTAACACCTTAGTGTATCACCCAAGTGAGTGGTTATGATTGTGTTTCGAATCCCTTTCTGTCAATGGTTTGGTAAAATATAAGGGTTTGTAGACAAATTAGAACATCTGATAGTTCTCAGTCATCCTTAAGATTTATAAGCTTAGTTTGTATTGTAGTGCGTTAAACTCCCATTTATGACTTAAACCAGTCCTTACTTAAATCTACCCAATAATTCCCTTAGTTATCTACCATGTACTAGACTTATAGTGGTTCCATAGCTTCTAACCTTGACCATGCTCAAGTGGTCCTATAGTACATCAACACTGTACTCTACTGTTGCAACAGTATTTCCTCGAGTCTTATACTCTTGACCAATGTCTTGATCTGGTCCTACGGTAATTCCCCATGTACTTTATAGTATTTCCGATGGGTTCATACCTTGACCAATGTATAAACACAGATAACTAATTACCTTTACAATGTCGACTTTATAAAAGGTTTTAATCACGTTTATTGGTGGAAGGACGATAATAACGAGGTTTAATATCATAGACAGAAAGTGAGTACGAAACGATAATCATCCCTAACTAACATTAATAAATCATGGCAAACAATCAAGCAATTACTCACACATCATGGCAACAAGCATTTCGATCATTAATAAATCACAAACATCAAACAAGAACATTATGATGGATTAATAAAAGAAAAGGATAGATAGTACCGGATAATGTCGGCAGAATAACACTTGTATTACTTCATAATATCCTATTCATAATAACACAATGCTTGAAAGCTTCTACTACTAACTACATACTAATCTCCTATTGATCACTAGAGAGCGACAATAGAGAGATAATTACATTTCCTAATCTCTGTACTTTTCTCTCTAGAAACTAGAGAGAGAAAGTAGAGAGAGAACTAATCTCCTATAGATCACTAGAGAGCGACTATAGAGAGATATTTAGAGAGAGAAGTGAGGAATTGGTGTGTTTTTGGTGTGTTGAAATGAGAAGTGAAGCCCTCCTTTTATAAGCAAAGCTTGAGGGCAAAATTATAATTTTTGGGCAAAAAACGCCTGGCAGGCCGTATGGCAAGGTGCACTGGCAGGCTGTATTTTCTGAAAAACGCCTGGCAGGCCGTTTGGAAAGGTACACTGGCAGGCCGTATTTGGCAAGCCGTATTTAGCAGGACGTTTGCATACTGGCAGGTCGTATGGCAGGGTGCACTGGCAGGCCGTATTCACTGGATCGTAACTTGATTTCTTGTCTTTCACCGTTTTCACTCTAGAATCTTCGTTTTAGCTCCGTTTTTTACGATTCTTGTGCCCACGCGTTCGTAATTGAATATCCTACAACATGAGGTTAAGTAATTAAACTTTTTCAAAAATTATAAAATAAGTTATTTAAACGCGAGTTAATCGTCTTAGCCGGTTTTGCTCGTTTTTCCTCGTTTCTCATCCGTTTTTAGTGATTCTTGAAACATAGCCTTTATAATGACTAAATCTACCAAATTAACCAACAAAGTGATTATTTTGGTGATAAAGTTTGGAACTTTATGGTTTTAGGGCTCAATATTGGGGGTAAAAACGTGACTTTTTGGCCGATATCAAATATCCCACACTTAGACTTTGCTTGTTCTCAAGCAAACCTCTCTTTTATTTTGAGTTCAAGGATGCTTCTGAGGTTTCCATTCTATTATTCAAGTGACTTGTTATTTATTATAAGAGCAAGATCAGACAAATCGTCTTCTAAAAGGGGTAGAAACTATCTCTGCAAGCATGAGAGGAGGTTACATGACATTGGATTCCTTACACGGGTTACTCAAATCACTCAAGTGTTTGGGGTTCCCTATCAATCTATGAAATGAATTCGCTCATAGCCAGTCATATTGCAAGTATTGTCATATGCTTGACCAAGAATCAAATCTCTACCGGTTAGATAAGGACGGCACTGATCTTCTCCCTAATCATTCTTTCAAGAGGAAGAGCGGGTTTAAAGGTTGGTTAACGGAGAAAAGCGAAGGTTTTGATACGGCGAAAAGGGTGATTTTCGAATCATTGAAATTTAGAGAGATTCGATAGATTTCGGTTTTATGAGGATATACTTTTTCTAGGAAATATGATACTCTATTTTTATTGAAGAGTTCCTTTAGAGGGTGCTGATTTTCAGCGAAGACTTTGCTTCTTTTCTGCAATCCTCCTGGGTCACAATATTCATTTTCTTGGGGATATATGTTTTTATTTAAAGACTTTTCTCTTCTTTATTTTTTAGACTTTGCTCAAATATTTTTTTTTTATATCCCATCTTCATAACTTTGTCTATTTCTTCTTGTGCCCAGAGAGAAAGGTATTTCATCAAAAATAGGTCTTTTTTTTTACCTATCAAAAACAATCTGGAATTTCGGAATTTTTCGACAAGTGTTTGAAGTAGACTTGGTCGATCTATCTCTTTTGAATTTCTATATTTTGGAAATGAGAAAGGAAAGAGGGTGGAAAGGGTAACGTATTTGATAGTGAATTTAGGGGTGAGTATTTTCTGATTCATCAACTCCTTGACGTGAGTTGGTCGGTTTAAATGCGTGGAGTGGAAACGGAAACGGATGGTTTTTGTCTTCTCTATTCAGAATGATTTCAGAAGGAGTATCGCACCTACACCACGTATGGAGCTTACTAACCGTTGGCCTCGAAATGTATGTCAAGGTCAAGTTCTAACTCTAAATGCTAACATCGGTACTCTCAACGGAAAATATAGTGAAGCATTAAAAATGAATGCTTATTGGGCCATTTTTGGGGTGCCTCACAACAATTATATTGGGTTGATAATGCCTGGTCATGCAATGCTCTTTTAGAGAATCGGTTCATCCTTAAGAAGATTTATGTCCTCATTTGTCTTAATTTTAGAACAAACGCGCTTGATTTTCGAAAGTACTTTTTCAGAAAGTATCATTAAGTCAAAATTTTTGAAAAATTTACGTTGAGGATAAAGAATCTAAATAGTAGATATACTCGAAAAGCTTAGTAATATTTTAAGTTAAGAACATTTTTTGAGCATCCCATAGCTAATTACGGTGTACTACACCGCTATCCCACACTTAGAGGAACATTGTCCATAATGTTCATTCTTAGATTTTAGGGACTAAAATCCCATACTTAGAGTTTGAACATGTCAGAAAATGTATCTAAGCTCAATATTGGGTTGGAATCCCACACTTAGTGATAAGCTTAGGATAGGGTATAGTTTAAGGATATAACGAAGCAAACTAAATAAACGAAGATAAAGAAACGAATTACTCCCCTTAGGTGCAGTTGTGAACTGAGGATCTGGAGGTAGACTGAGTCGGAACCATCTTCGGCTGGATTCGAATCGGTCTTCTTGAAGTGTACTCGAGCTCATTAGGGCGTTCTCATCTCCATACAACATTCAACAATAACTTGCAATGAAATAATCAATGGGTTTCCTTGTCGTTTCATCATTATTCAACGACTCTCCATCACTGGCATGAATAACTGTCTATTACTTGTAAAGATAGAAAACAATAATCCTAGACAGGTGATTAAGCTTTAGACCATAGACTCACTGATTTGCGTTTTGATGAAAAAGTTATTTGAAAACTTGAGGGTTTCAAAATTAGGTTTTTGAAAATTTAACAAATCAGTGTATGACTAAAAAGCTTAATCCCACACTTAAAGTGTTGACTGCCTTTAATTTTAAGACTTTGAAATAATGTAAATATTGCAATTATGTTCATGACAAGTAAGAAACTTTGAAAATCTCATTTTAAGTTTCACTTTCTCACTTATTCAATTAACCTAATTATCCTAATTTAACTACTACTAAAGCTATAGAAAAAATAAACACACGAGTTGCCTCCCGAGAAGCGCTTGTTTTTGTTCGAGTCACGAGCCTGACTCTAGCCTTATTTCTCAGGAAATCTAAGCGGCTCCCTTGCATCCATCAGTAGACACAAGAGGTAATATTGGAACATACCGATGAGATTGAAGCAGACATAGAATAAGGTATGTCCAATGAGAGGAGAAGGTGGTTTGAAGTGATTGCTTTGTTAAACATTAGGTGTAAAAAAGCTATCAGTTTCTTTTACCTCCTTGATTTGTGCGGGTTGGTGAAAGGGGTCCTCATCACTCCATGATGTGTATGTCATTATGTATTTGAGTGATGGCTTGTAGGGTAGCCCTGACGCAAAACCTGTATTTCTTCCATGTGACTTTGGGTTGGTCGTAATTTTGTACTCTAAGGATGGAGGTGGGACAATGTCCATTGACGTCTCCAATGTGGTAGCAACATTAACAACTACTTCGGTGCTAGAATCCTCCATCTCTTTCTTCTTCTCCGGGCTCTCCATTTCAATTTCTTCATCGACCTCCTCGTCACTCGTGTTGGGAGTTTCAAGTATAATTGGTTCAGAGAGTTCTTCTAGAACGAAGTCCTTTCCAGTCATTAAAAGATCAAAATAAAGTGGGAGTGAAGATTGGGTAGGTGTGGAGTGGTTATTCTTCTTGTCTTCTACTTCTATCTTCTTCTCTTCATACTCAGAATAGAATGTGACTTTCCTAGTGGAGATGGTATTTACTTCGGCGTTCCCATCAGAAGGACATACAGACTCGTCGATCGTGAAAGTGACCTCTTCTCCACGAGCTCTCAAAGTGATAGTCCGTGAATAAACGTCAACGATCGCTTTGGCTGTATTCATGAAAGGCCTTCCTAAGATGATAGGGGTTTTCATGTCTTCTTTATAGTCCATAACCACAAAGTCAGTCAGAAAAAGGAATTTGTCGACCTTAGCCATGACGTTCTCAGCTATTCCCTTAGGATATCTAGTGGATTGGTCAACTAGCTGGATGCTCATTTTGGTAGGGTTAAGGTTTCCAATTTCGAGTCTCTGGAACAGTGAGTAGGGCATGAGATTGATGATGGCACCAAGGTCAGCGAGAGAATAGATAGTACCAGATTGGTAGATAGAACAAGGAAGGGTAAATTTTCCGGTGTCTCCTAGTTTTTCAGGAAGAGTATTCCAGAGAATGGCTGAACAATCCACGTTCAGCGGGACATTGGGTACTTGGGTACCTTATCCTTGGTTGATAGCAGTTTCCTAAAATACTTCTTACTATGAGGATTTTTAGACAAAGTGTCCAAAAATTTACCGTCAAGCTTGAAAGATTTCATTTTGTTATGTCTTTGCTTGAGATGGCCCGGGAATGGAATGGGTGTTTTCCCAGTAGGTTTAGGTGATGACTCAATGACTACTACCGAACGGGTATTAGCTAGTTTCTTCTCCTTAGAAGAAACTGAAGGTTGGCTATGTGCCACATTTGAGTCATTTTTAGGACAACCAAGAGAATCGAGACGTTGATTTAGCTGGCTTATTTGGTTTTCAAGACTACTCAGGTGATTAGTCATGTCTAAGTCAGTTGCGTCTTGTCTTGCTGTGATCATGTTGATGATTCGCAGTAGGACATCATCTGGACTTATCTCTGGTGGGGTAATGGGTTTAGTGGGTGGGTTGTGTGGATGAGCTAGGATCTTATCGGTGTAGACAACAGAATCCTCACATTCGACCTCGTATACCTTGGCCAGATGTGGGTCAGTACAATTCTGGCATAATTGAACTTGAGACACATGTTGCGGGAGTTTCTTTAGCTCTCCAACTTCTTCGGTGAGGTTTTCTATTTGTTCCGAGAGAAATTTGATGGTTTTGATAGGATCGGAGGCGGAAAGCGATGTTGCTGATGAAATGTGCTCTTTCGTGTTCCAATCGTGATGGTGCATAGTCATCTCCTCGATCAATCTCCAGGCCTCGTCAGCAGTGAAGTTCATGAAGTTACCCTGAGAAACAGCATCAAGAGTAGACTTGTTGTTCTGATTCAGACCTTTGTAAAAGGTCAAAATCTGATCAGAGCTCTCAAGACGATGATTCGGGCATCTTCGAAGCAAGTGTTTGAATCTTTCCCATGCGGTGTAGAGTGATTCATCGTATTCTTGTTGAAAGTTTACGATGTCATTCCTAAGTCTGATTTTTTTTATGGGGGAAAGTACTTGATTAAGAAAGTTGTTGCCATTTCCTCCCATGAGGTGATAGAATTGGGTTCTAACCCCTCGAACCAGGCTTTTGCAAGAAGAGTTAAGGAATATGGGAACAGATACAGACGAACTACATCTTGTTCAACCCCTTTTTGCTTATATTAGTTGGATAAGGAGAGGAATCTATCTAAGTAAGAGTTGGGATCATCAATTGGTAAGCCATCGAATAGACAGTGATTCTGAATGAGTTTTATAATGCTATGCTTAAGCACAAAAGACGCTCCATTAACCTCTGGATAGAGTATCGGTCCTCCTCGTCCTTCTAACGAGGGTTTGGTGATGTCAGTGAGAGTGATGCGTGCGGCCATCGTCGAACTATCGGCAGGTAAGTGTGGATCTCGTCGGATGGGTACAATGTATGATATCGGATAAAAGAAAGGATGTGTCAGAAGAATTCTTAGCGGTCTAAGTAGGTTAAACCATCCTAAAGGTTCACTAATAAGGAAGTCCATTTTAAATTTTCTAATTAATCTAAATTAAGCTAATATTATCTAACCTAACTACGGTAAACTAGTAACTTCTGACAAAGCTAGCCTCGGTCAAAAGGTTCTCTTACAAACTAACTAATCTAAACAGGCTCCAAATCGTACAACCGCTCCCCGGCAGCGGCGCCAAAAATTTAACTACCCCGTGATATACCCGAATTGGACGGTTTATTTATGCGGTGTCGTTAGGTCGCAAAACGTTAACTCAGGATACCAACGGGAGAAGTCGATTATTTAATTTATATGTGCTGGGCCTAAATCTATTATTCCTTCCTATGGGTTAGCAAGGGCAAATATGACCTAGGGTCATTCCTTGAGCGGTCGAATTTGAAGTGGAGCTTATCTAGATAATTTAGTGATTAAGATGGGTTTGTACACAATTCAGTATCCAAGATTAGTGGCTAGGTACACCTTGTGTAGAGAGGCAGGATCCTTTTGGTCCCAATAAATTGGCGACTGTTTAGAAAATCTAATAACCAAGTCCAACCGGTTTATTCTAGACACCACTTTATCCGGAATATCAAATTGTGTAAAGGCAATAGTTGGGTTGATTTGTTTATATAATTGTAATTAAAATATTAAAGCAATATAATTAAAATAAGCTAGCTAGCATGCAACAACTAAGGACAGAGAAGACGTGGTTCACCATGATTTAAGATAACGTAGTGTCGGGATGATTATGAGACACTCCTTGGACAGATATACCTTAGTGTGAACACTAGATTCCCTACTAAGCGGTTTCCCGATTAGCATGTCACGAGGAACTAAGCTTTGAAGATTCTGATTGGATGGACTATGCTCAACTCCCGACGCTTTATCCGGTTTAAGGATATAAGCGGCCCATCTTGGATGCAGTGCATACCTTGAGCGCACGAATAAGGTATCATAGCCATATACATATAGAATATCCAACCTTTCTTAACACCTTAGTGTATCACATAAGTGAGTGGTTATGATTGTGTTTCGAATCCCTTTCTGTAAATGGTTTGGTAAAATCTAAGGGTTTGTAGACAAATTAGAACATCCGATAGTTCTCAGTCATCCTTAAGATTTATAAGCTTAGTTTGTATTGTAGTGCGTTAAACTCCCATTTATGACTTAAACCAGCCCTTACTTAAATCTACCAAATAATTCCCTTAGTTATCCACCATGTACTAGACTTATAGTGGTTCCATAGCTTCTAACCTTGACCATGCTCAAGTGGTCCTATAGTACATCAACACCGTACTCTACTGTTGCAACAGTATTTCCTCAAGTCTTATACTCTTGACCAATGTCTTGATCTGGTCCTACGGTAATTCCCCATGTACTTTATAGTATTTCCGATGGGTTCATACCTTGACCAATGTATAAACACAGATAACTAATTACCTTTATAATGTCGACTTTATAAAAGGTTTTAATCACGTTTATTGGTGGAAGGACGATAATAATGAGGTTTAATATCATAGACAGAAAGTGAGTACGAAACGATAATCATCCCTAACTAACATTAATAAATCATGACAAACAATCAAGCAATTACTCACACATCATGGCAACAAGCATTTCAATCATTAATAAATCGCAAACATCAAACAAGAACATTATGATGGATTAATAAAAGAAAAGGATAGATAGTACCGGATAATGTCGGCAGAATAACACTTGTATTACTTCATAATATCCTATTCATAATAACACAATGCTTGAAAGCTTCTACTACTAACTACATACTAATCTCCTATTGATCACTAGAGAGCGACAATAGAGAGATAATTACATTTCTTAATCTCTGTACTTTTCTCTCTCTAGAAACTAGAGAGAGAAAGTAGAGAGAGAACTAATCTCCTATAGATCACTAGAGAGAGACTATAGAAAGATATTTAGAGAGAGAAGTGAGGAATTGGTGTGTTTTTGGTGTGTTGAAATGAGAAGTGAAGCCCTCCTTTTATAAGCAAAGCTTGAGGGCAAAATTATAATTTTTGGCCACAAAACGCCTGGCAGGCCGTATGGCAAGGTGCACTGGCAGGCCGTATTTTCTGAAAAACGCCTGGCAGGCCATTTGGCAAGGTGCACTGGCAGGCCGTATTTGGCAGGCCATTTGCATACTGGCAGGCCGTATGGCAGGGTGCACTGGCAGGCCGTATTCACTGGATCGTAACTTGATTTCTTGTCTTTCACCGTTTTCGCTCTAGAATCTTAGTTTTAGCTCCGTTTTTGACGATTCTTGCACCCACGCGTTCGTAATTGAATATCCTACAATATGAGGTTAAGTAATTAAACTTTTCCAAAAATTATAAAATAAGTTATTTAAACGCGAGTTAATCGTCTTAGCCGGTTTTGCTCGTTTTTCCTCGTTTCTCATCCGTTTTTAGTGATTATTGAAACATAGCCTTTGTAATGACTAAATCTACCAAATTAACCAACAAATTGATTATTTTGGCGATAAAGTTTGGAACTTTATGGTTTTAGGGCTCAATATCGGGGGTAAAAACGTGACTTTTTGGCCGATATCAAGCTCGTGCGCGCCGCGCACATGCAAGGGAGCGCGCCGCGCACCCTTGCTACACTTCAAAAAAAAAAAATTCTTTTGCAAAATCTGATGGATAACGGGTTGGGTTGTTACATTATCCCTTCTTATTGATAATCATTTAATTGAGGAAGATGCGAATATTGAAGAAACCATGAGAAATAATCTAGTTCCCAAAAAACTAGAAGTATTTGTTTGGCGGCATGTAAAAAAAATTACCCGTTTTGCTCGATTTGGACAAGCGGGGGATAGATTTGCATAGTGTAAGGTGTCCGTTATGTGACGATGAACTCGAATCCGTGGAACATTCCTTGATCTTCTGTAAACTATCGTTGGATATTTGGGACTGGGTGTTCGCAAGGTGGAGTTTTGGGAATATGTCAAACCTTAGCCTTGGTGAGATAATACATGGTAAGAGTCCATCACCATCAACTACATTTGAAACTAAAATTTGGCAGGCAGTAGAATGGGTATGTACCTACTTGATTTGGAAAAACAGGAATGAGAAAGTCTTTCGAGGAAAATCGTGGAACGCTCCGGTCGCGCTAAATGAAATACAACTCAAATCCTTCGATTGGATTTCTAAAAGAATGAAGAAGAGAAAGATCGATTGGTTAACTTGGATACATAATCCTAGTGTGTATCTTTAATCGTTGTTTTTGTTTTCGTGTAGTTGTTCGTGTAGCTTTTGTCATAGATTAGTGCTCGAGAGTCTCCAGCCGGTTTGCTGCCTTTGTAAACCAGTTTGTTTATATGTTTGTAACATTGTATCTTTGAGCATTTGAGTAATGCATCTTGCTTTTCAAAAAAAAAAAAATAATAATAAATAAATACAACAACAACAAAACTCAATCCCATATGTGTGGGGTATGGGGGAGGTGAGACGTAGACAATCCTTCCTCTATCCTTGAATAAAGAGAAGTCATTTCTCCACCTCGAGTGAAACACTCACAAGAGTGAAGAGAGTCCTCCCTCTCCCGATTCGACGGATAAAGAGATTGCTTCCAAGCGGACCTCCGGCCAAAAAATAGGAAAAAATAAAAAATAAAATAAATAAATAAATAAATAAAAACAAAAATACATAAATAAATAATAATAATAATAATAATAAAAATATATATATATATATATATATATATATATATATATATATATATATATATATATATATATATATATATATATAAAATAAAAAATAATAAAATAAAATAAAGGGTTTAAGCCATAAATAGGCCATATACTTTCATTTTTGTCCCAATGTAGGCTATATACCCCAAAAAATACCAATGTAGGTTATATACTCTTAAAAGTTGTATCGATGTACACAAATTTAACAAGTTACCTGCTGAACCGGTAAAGTTAATTATTTAACAATTTTTTTGCATTTTATATGGCTACAAATAGGTCATATACTTTCAGTTTTGTTCCGATGTAAGCTATATACTTTCAGTTTTGTTCAGATGTAGGCTATATACTTTCAGTTTTGTTCTGATGTATCACCAACGTCATTCTTCACGTTGGATGCCACGTCATCGTACAGTTGTTTATCCGGTTAATAAGTTTTGTCCGTTCAGATTAGTACACTTTATGAAAGTATATAGCCTACATTGGTATTTTTCGGGGTATATAGCCTACATTGGGACAAAAATGAAAGTATATGGCCTATTTATGGCTTTAACCCTAAAATAAAATACGCCATGAAAATGGTAGAATCAAATTTTCATGGATTTTAACATGCCTGAAGTTCAATTTGGACACTAAGCGTCAGTCACGTCGTCAGTAAATCGACGCTTGCTATTGCCTCACTTAATAGAGTCGTAATTAAAAAATAAATAAATGAATAAATAAATAAATAAATGATAATAGTAATAATAAATAAATAAATAAATAAAAAGAATATATATATATATATATATATATATATATATATATATATATATATATGTGTGTGTGTGTGTGTGTGTGTCTGTGTGTGTGTGTGTGTGTGTGTGTATGTGTGTGTGTGTGTGTGTGTGTCTCTGTGTGTGTGTGAAAAACGTACCTTAGACCGATGCGTGGTGCTCAAGATATCGGGAAAAGCTACACTAAAAGAACACTAACCATATATGACCACATACTAACAACCATAAACACACCTAAAAATATGTAACCACATATTGAAACTATTTATTTTATGGTTAAAAGTTATAGTTCGTTCAAAAAAGAGCATTTTAGTCGATATCCTTTGATTTAGTAACCACAAAATTAAGGTCATTCGTGTAGTGAACCGAACTTTTCCATGTTTATATATATTAAATTAAATTGATATTTATATGATTAAGTGTTTTCAGCATGTTAAGAAATCAAACTTGTTAAGACTTGATTAATTGAAATAGGTTTTATATAGACAATTGACCACCCAAGTTGACCGGTGATTCAAGAACGTTAAAACTTGTAAAAACTATATGATGTCATATATATGGATATATATATATATATATATAGTTAACATGGTATTATGATAAGTAAACATATCATTAAGTATATTAACAATGAACTACATATGTAAAAACAAGACTACTAACTTAATGATTTCGAAACGAGACATATATGTAACGATTATCATTGTAACGACATTTAATTGTATATATATCATATTAAGATATATTAATATATCATAATATCATGATAATGTAATAATTTAACATTTCATTTGATATAATAAACAATGGGTTAACAACACTTAACAGGATCGTTAACCTAAAGTCTTCAAAACAACATTTACATGTAACAACTAACGATGACTTAACGACTCAGTTAAAATGTATATACATGTAGTGTTTTAATATGTATTTATACACTTTTGAAAGACTTCAAGACACTTATCAAAATACTTCTACTTAACAAAAATGCTTACAATTACATCCTCATTCAGTTTCATCAACAATTCTACTCGTATGCACCCGTATTCGTACTCGTACAATACACAGCTTTTAGATGTATGTACTATTGGTATATATACTCCAATGATTAGCTCTTAGCAGCCCATGTGAGTCACCTAACACATGTGGGAACTATCATTTGGCAACTAGCATGAAATATCTCATAAAATTACAAAAATATTAGTAATCATTCATGACTTATTTACATGTAAACAAAATTACACATCCTTTATATCTAATCCATATACCAACGACCAAAAACACCTACAAACACTTTCATTCATCAATTTTCTTCATCAAATTGATCTCTCTCAAGTTCTATCTTCAAGTTCTAAGTGTTCTTCATAAATTCTATAAGTTCTAGTTTCATAAAATCAAGAATACTTCCAAGTTTGCTAGCTTACTTCCAATCTTGTAAAGTGACCATCCAACCTCAAGAAATCTTTCTTATTTACAGTAAGATATCTTTCTAATACAAGGTAATACTCATATTCAAACTTTGATTCAATTTCTATAACTCTAACAATCTTATTTCGAGTGGAAATTTTACTTGAACTTGTTTTCGTGTCATGATTCTGCTTCAAGAACTTTCAAGCCATCCAAGGATCCTTTGAAGCTAGATATATTTTTCTCATGTCTAGTGGGTTTATCCACAAAACCTGAGGTAGTAATGATGTTCATAACATCATTCGATTCATATATATAAAACTATCTTATTCGAAGGTTTAAACTTGTAATCACTAGAACATAGTTTAGTTAATTCTAAACTTGTTCGCAAACAAAAGTTATTCCTTCTAGCTTGACTTTTAAAATTAACTAAACACATGTTCTATATCTATATGATATGCTAACTTAATGATTTAAAACCTGAAAACACGAAAAACACCGTAAAACTGGATATACGCCGTCGTAATAACACCGCGGGCTGTTTTGGGTTAGTTAATTAAAAACTATGATAAACTTTGATTTAAAAGTTGTTCTTCTGGAAAAATGATTTTTCTTATGAACATAAAACTATATCCAAAAATCATGATTAAACTCAAAATGGAAGTATGTTTTTCAAAATGGTCATCTAGACGTCGTTCTTTCGACTGAAATGACTACCTTTACAAAAATGACTTGTAACCTATATTTACGACTATAAACTTATACTTTTTCTGTATATATTCATAAACTTAAGTTCAATATGAAACCATAGCAATTGGATTCACTCAAAACGGATTTAAAACGAAGAAGTTATGGGTAAAACAAGATTGGATATTTTTACTTGTTGTAGCTACGTGAAAATTGGTAACAAATTTATATTAATCATATCCTAGCTAACTTATATTGTATTATACATGTATTCTAATATATTATGTAATCTTGGGATACCATTGACACGTATGCAAATATTTTGACATATCATATCGACCCATATATATATATATTATTTGGAACAACCATAGACACTCTATATGCAGTAATATTAGAGTTAGCTATACAGGGTTGAGGTTGATTCCAAAAATATATATACTTTGAGTTGTGATCTAGCCTGAGACATGTATACACTGGGTCGTGGATTGGGTCAAGATAATATATATCAATTTATTTCTGTACATCTAACTATGGACAACTAGTTGCAGGTTACTAACGAGGGCAGCTGACTGAAAATATTTAAAACATTAAAACGTATTAAAAAATGTTGTATATATATTTTGAACATACTTTGATATATATATATATGTACATATTTGTTATAGGTTCGTGAATCGACCAGTGGCCAAGTCTTACTTCCCGACGAAGTAAAAATCTGTGAAAGTGAGTTATAGTCCCACTTTTAAAATCTAATATTTTGGGATGAGAATACATGCAGCTTTATAAATGTTTTGCAAAATAGACACAAGTACGCAAAACTACGTTCTATGGTTGGATTATTAAACCGAATATCGCCCTTCAAGTCTGGTAGCCTAAGAATTAGGGAAATGACCCCTAATTGACGCGAATCCTAAAGATAGATCTATTGGGCTTAACAACCCCCATTCAGGTTATGGATGGTTTAGTACTTCGAGATTATTATACAGACGAGAGGCTCTGTTTTGGGGATATTCTATGCATTAAGTTAACGTCGGTTACCAGGTGTTCAACATATGAATGATTTTTATCTCTATACAGTTTGCGAAATGCCTGATAAGAGATGTGTTATAAAAATGAAATCTTGTGGTCTATTATTATGATTCAATAATATGTAGGTTAAACCTATAACTCACCAACAATTTTGTTGACGTTTTAAGCATGTTTATTCTCAGGTGATTATTAAGAGCTTCCGGTGTTGCATACTAAATTAAGGACAAGATTTGGAGTCCATGCTTGTATAATATTGTTTAAAAACTGCATTCGAAGACTTATGTTGATGTGTAATATTATTGTAAACCATTATGTAATGGTCGTGTGAAAAACGCTATATTTTAGATTATCATTATTTGATAATCGTCGTAATATTTTAAAAGTTATGGTTTGTTTTAAAATCGAATGCAGTCTTTGAAAAACGTCTCATATAGAGGTCAAAACCTCGCGACGAAATCAATTAATATGGAACGTTTATAATCAATATGAACTGGACATTTCAATTAGCTTTTTAAAGAAAAGAAAAATTGCAACGAAATTAAGGTCATTCGCTTTCTACAAAATAAAAAAAATACAATTGTTATAGCTCATTTTAAAAAAAAGGGCTTGCCCAAACAAATTGTAACTTTTTACTTTTTGCAAATAATTTATAATTATAAACATTTTGGTTAATATCCCTTGATATAGTAATGCATGTCGATCGACCTTGAATAATTAAGTAGAGCTTGTCCCTGCGATGGTAGCTTAGTGGTTTTGGGACATGCACCATAAAGCGGTGGTCATGGGTTCAATCCATGTCCCATGTCTCTTTAAGCATGAGTTACGCGATTTTTCTCTCACACGTTGGTCGTGGGACCAATCAGTGTGGGGCCGCCAGATGATCGATTTTACCCTTTTTTAGCTTGTCGACTCTCTCTAAAATCTCCATGAAATTACATCAACCGTTTACATCTTTTGAAAATTGATCGTCTCTAACCTATCTTAAAGTACACGCTCATCGGCCCTACTATTAACTAGGGATGAGCAAAAATCTCAAAATACCGAAACATTAGCGATACTGGTACTGAAATACTGTATCGATGGTATTCGTTATCGATATCGACATCGGTTCATAATTTGAGACGATTTTGATATCGGTACCATTCGGTACCGGTACGGTATCGGTACCATTTGGTAACCATAGCCATGCAAATCACTTAATACAACTTTCACACTACCTTTTATTTCTCAAAATGCCATGAAACCCTTGTCAAAAGATATATTTGTGAATATAATTCAAAAGGTATACCAATATTAGGTGTGTGACAAAATTAGTTGTGTGAATTGAAAAAGAAAAGTTGTAAAAATCGAAAAAATGGAAATTCGGGAAAAATGGGTATAATACCGAAAATACCGGTACCGATTTAGGTATTCGGTTCTCAATTTTTCTTATTTTCGGTATCGGGATTTTCAGTATCGGTACGGTACGGCCTGTACCGATCTCATCCCTACTATTAATAAGCTCTAAATTTTATTAAATATGGTCATGTTAGGGGTATAAGGGTTTACATAAGTCAAGCTACTCGCGAACTACTCGAGCTCGACTCGTTAAAAACTCGATTCGAGCCGAGCCTAACAAACTTGAGCCTGAGTTTGAACATATTTTTAAACTTGTTTAATAAACGAGCTTCATATCTCGAGCTCAAACAAGCTCGCGAGCCTTGTCGAGCTTTTCATTTATATACACAAAATATTATTTTTTATATTATTTTTTAGTAATATAATGTATAAATATAATTATATAATAATTACTATTGTATTGATATTAAATTAAAAAATAATAGTAAATCTCATTATATGTGGATACAAATTACAAAAACAATAAAAACTAAAATAGAAAAAATAAATAATATAATGAAAAACAAGATTACGTACAATAATTAACGAGTCGAGCTCAAGCCGAGCTCGATCTTGTAAAATATCAAAGGAGCCGAGCTCAAGCTTAAAAATACTAGGCTCAAACCGAATCGAGTTCGATTCCTATGAAATATAAACGAGCCGAGCTCGAACTCTACTCGTTTACAACCTAGATGTTCAATATGTAAAAATTGTTTACTACAAAACATGAATTAAAATAAAACCAATTGAAACCAAAGTTTAATTAAAAAAGGGTTTTCAAGTCGATTAAAATGGAAACAGAATTCAATATTCATTTGGGGTTAGTTTTGATTTTGCATTTATTCATTATAGTTAAATCGAAATTTGAATTCTAATAAATATAAATATATTCTTATTAACATATTTATGTGACTTTTTAAAGTCGGTTGAAAAAATTGAAGATTTTTCGATTTTGAAAATACTTAAAACTTTAACTAGTAGGTGTTTCTGAAAAATATAATTTTTGTTTAAATTTGAAATTCACGTACGCTGATAGTTTCATGCTTGTAAACTCAATTTGATTATGTGGTTGGTATCATATAATCGTGGGTATTTCGTAACTCTGAATATTGAATGAGAAAATGTGCTTATCGCTCTACTTTTCAATAACTAAACTCTGACACTACTTTCTTTCCACGACATATCAAAATTTATTTAATTTTTCATATTGGTTTTAACCAAAAAGGAACCAAATTAATTCTATTCACAAGATTCAAGAAGTATAACTAACTAGATTTAAAACTATAATTAACAATGATCTAAAACTGTGATTCATTTATATGACAATGTTCTCTGTTGGTACTTGCTAGTGGCCTATAATTTCTATTAGAAGGATATAATAGAGGAAGAGAGATATTGAACTTGTAAGTTCTGCATTTGATATCATTACATAAGCTTCCATTATATAGGAAAAATAATTACATAATATATCCCTATACTATAACTAGAGTATAACATTATACAATTATAGTTGTCTAATATTCCCCCACAAGCTAAGGACGGGTAACAACCTGTAGCTTGGATCGTAACTGGAGAAATCTTGGTGAGGACAATGGCTTGGTGAAGATATCAACAATCTGATCATCAGTAGTTATAAACTGAACTGAAAGTTTTTGTTGAGCAACTCTTTCTTGAACAAAGTAAAAATCAACTTCTACATGTTTTATACGTGCATGAAAGACTGGGTTAGCTGAGTGATCCGAAACCGAATCCGAGAAACAAGGAATTTGAGTTGGATTCAAATATCTATTACTTCTTGTAAAAGTTATAAAGAATATAAAATAAATAATAATAAAAAGATACAGAGTAATAAAAGAGTCCTATGTTTACAAGGAGTCCTACTTCTACATGTATATGGATAATTTTTTTTTTATATATAAATAGGGTCATGTAACCAAAGAAAAAGGGAGGCCTCTGTATTCACGCAGCTAAATCGTGATATAGAGAGAAATCAAACTAAATAAAGTTGCTTCCACATCTGCATTCTATTATCTTGTTATTTTAATATTTCCAATCTTCTACTATTCTTCCATTATGAAATGTTCCGTTCATATTGATTATAAACGTTCCATATTAATTGATTTCGTTGCGAGGTTTTGACCTCTATATGAGACGTTTTTCAAAGACTGCATTCGATTTTAGAACAAACCATAACCTTTAAAATATTACGACGATTATCAAATAATGATAATCTAAAATATAGCGTTTTTCACACGACCATTACATAATGGTTTACAATAATATTACACATCAACATAAGTCTTCGAATGCAGTTTTTAAACAATATTATACAAGCATGGACTCCAAATCTTGTCCTTAATTTAGTATGCAACAGCGGAAGCTCTTAATAATCACCTGAGAATAAACATGCTTAAAACGTCAATAAAATTGTTGGTGAGTTATAGGTTTAACCTACATATTATCAAATCATAATAATAGACCACAAGATTTCATTTTTATAACACATCTCATATCAGGCATTTCGCAAACTGCATAGAGATAAAAATCATTCATATGTTGAACACCTGGTAATCGACCTTAACAAGATGCATATAGAATATCCCCATCATTCCAGGACTCTCATAGGATATGATAAATCGAAGTACTAAAGCATCCGTAACTCGGATGAGGCTTGCTGGGCCAAATAGATCTATCTTTAGGATTCGCGTTAATTAGGGGCCATTTCCCTAATTCTTAGGCTACTAAGCTAAAAAGGGGCATATTCGGTTCGATAATCCAACATAGAAGTATTTTCGATTACTTGTGTCTATTTTGTAAAACATTTATAAAATCGCATGTATTCTCATCCCAAAAAAAAAAAAAATAGATTTTAAAAGTGGGACTATAACTCACTTTCACAGATTTTTACTTCGTCGGGAAGTAAGACTTGGCCACTGGTCGATTCACAAACCTATAACAAATATGTATATATATATATATATATATATATATATATATATATATATATATATATATATATATATATATATATATATATATATATATATATATCAAAGTATGTTCAAAATATATATACAACATTTTTAATACGTTTTAATATTTTAAGTTTATTAAGTCAGCTGTCCTCGTCAGTAACCTACAACTAGTTGTCCATAGTTAGATGTACAGAAATAAATCGATATAGATTATCTTGGATCAATCCACGACCCAGTGCATAAACGTCTCAGGCTAGATCACAACTCAAAGTATATATATTTTTGGAATCAACCTCAACCCTGTATAGCTAACTCCAACATTACTGCATATAGAGTGTCTATGGTTGTTCCAAATAATATATATACATGGGTCGATATGATATGTCAAAACATTTGCATATGTGTCTATGGTATCCCAAGATTACATAATATATTAGAATACATGTAATACAATATAAGTTAGCTAGGATATGATTAATATAGATTTGTTACCAATTTTCACGTAGCTACAACAAGAAAAATTATCCAATCTTGTTTTACCCATAACTTCTTCGTTTTAAATCCGTTTTGAGTGTTTCAAGTTGCTATGGTTTCATATTGAACTTAAGTTTATGAATCTAAACAGAAAAAGTATAAGTTTATAGTCGGAAATACATGTTACAAGTCGTTTTTGTAAAGGCAGTCATTTCAGTCGAAAGAAAGACTTCTAGATGACCATTTTGGAAAACATACTTCTACTTTGAGTTTAACCATAATTTTTGGATATAGTTTCATGTTCATAAGAAAAATAATTTTCCCAGAAGAACAACTTTTAAATCAAAGTTTATCATAGTTTTTAATTAACTAACCCAAAACAGCCCGCGGTGTTACTACGACGGCGTATATCCAGTTTTACGGTGTTTTTCGTGTTTCCCGGTTTTAAATCATTAAGTTAGCATATCATATAGATATATAACATGTGTTTAGTTGATTTTAAAATTCTAGTTAGAAGGATTAACATTTGTTTGCGAACAAGTTTAGAATTAAGTAAACTATGTTCTAGAGATTTCAAGTTTA